>NC_133617.1:181900316-181980316 GCF_048593235.1 Sminthopsis crassicaudata | reverse complement strand
GGAAGGAGGATTCAAAGAAGTTTTGGATAATAAAGAAGAAATTAAGGAAACTCACCTCATATGGTCTCAAAGTAATGAAGCAGTCAAATCATCTACAATTACGGGCATGGTTGGGGAACTGAGAAAGGAAGAAAGAACTCAGAAAGTTATTATGACAATAAGATGGGAAATAAATGAAAACAGTTTAGAAGGTTTAGAGAGAGGCAACAGATGTCCACCTTTTTATATCTACTATCAAATTATAGTGAATAAATTCAGCTCACTTTTGTGGCTTTCCCTTAGCTATATTCAGGAGTCTGAGAACAGGAATAGTAAAAATCAGCACCTGCATGTTGCCAGTTCGCAAGTACAGTAGTGTTAGTATTTGCAAAATTCACTTCAGTAGGCATGTATTGTATCTACAATCTGCCAAGCTCTGTGTTAGGCACTTAAGACACAAGGATTGTGTTCAAATTGTTTTCAAAACATTGACAGGAGGTAAGCATTTATATATCACCTACTATCAAATATTATTTTATCATAAAAACTATCATGTAAGATAGCCATTTTTATGTTTATTAATATTAACATCATTAATATATTATTTATTATTATCCTCATTTTATAGTCAAGGGAAATGAATCAAACAAAGGTGAAATGATTTGCCCAATGTTATATGGCTAGTAAGTGTCTGAGATTTAATTCAAATTCAGAGCTTCCTGACTTCAGGATGATAGAACCCTGCACTCTATCTATTGTATCACATAGCTACAAATAATCAGATGACAACTAATTTTATTGAGTATTACAGAATCACTACCAGTAATCACTGAAAGATATTAAAGGACAACAATTAGTCAAGAATCAATTATTGAAAGCACTATGTCAGATGCTGTGCTAAGCAAAGATATTAGTGAAACAGCCCCTGCCCTTAAGGAGTTTATATTCTGGTTGGGAAATACAATGTGCTTACATGAAGTGTATGTATGTATGCATGTATATGCAGTCATATACATGTGATGCATATATAATAAATCAATACATATGGGATGAATATATATGATATGAACACTATATATAATATAGATATAATGAATACTTGTGCAAGAAGAAGCAATAGGATGGGAGAAGGAGAGACAGGATATTTTCAGATAGAAGCTCAGATTCATAAATACAGAAATATTTAACATAAACCCAGAATATTTTTTTGTTCTTAAGAGGAAGGAACACAATAGATAAAGGAATGAGGAAAGGCTTCCTGTAGGAAGTGATCATTAAACTGAACTTTACAAAGTTCCAAGTATCAAGAGGTAGAGATAAGAAAGAGCAGCCTTGTAAGAAATAGGCAAAAGCCAGAGCAAAAACACAGAGGTGAATATAGAGGGTCCTATGTGGGGGATGAGTAAGCAAGCCAGTTTGGCTGGAATACAGAGTGAAATGAGGGAGGGTATTATGTAATCAACTTGTAAAGATAGGAGCCAAATCATGAAGGGCTTTAAATGCCAAATTTTATCTCAGAGGCAACAGGAAGCTGCTGAAGCTTCTTGAGCTAGAGAGTAAGAGGGAAATCCTTTATCACTCCAGAACAACAGCTCATGAAATGTTACTACGATTGACATGATTTTAGTGAGTACTGTGTTTCTCCAAAGGTTTATTCATGGATGTGTCAAAGAGAAGGGCCCTGGTCCCTCTCCTCTTTCCTCAGTTAGGGGGTCCATACCGTCATTCCAATTCGGAAGGAAAGTATCACTTTCCGACAAGGTACAAACATTTGGCTTTTGCTCACTCAAGTGAAATTTCAGACTATTTGATTCTCACTCTGATTATTGTGCTCTCAGGTAAATTAAATGTCAGAGTGAGAGATAGCTTCCCCTTCTTCCAGAGCTGGCTTTCCTCATTCTTAAGAGGTCAGCAGGGAGCATTCAGCACAGCAGAACACAACCTGAGAGGCTGCATTTCTATCAAGTTCCAAGTACTGTCGCTGTCATTCACCCTGTCTTGGAGGTTGCTCCCCCCACTCTCTGTGCCCTGCCTAGCTACAAAGAACAAAACGGTTCACAGATTTCAAAGATGAAGACAAGTCTCAAAGAAGGTCTGGTGACAGCAAGGAGGACTTGGCTCTGTGCAATCCCACCAAACCCAGTTAAGTAGTGATGTTTAAAAAAGTAATTTCTGAAAATATTAATGTCTGCTGGGAGTGTTCAGGTTACCCTCTCTGTGCTCTGAAGATAAAGGAGCAGAAACCTCATTGGTGAGCAAAAGTAAAATGGAAGGAAAGGAAAAGAATAAAGACTCCTTATAATTGCTTGCTAGCTGCAGCATGATAGGGGGGATTTGTAGAGCAATGAGTGCATTTAGAATCAGTGGCTCCAGGTTCAAATCCCACCTAAACTAGTTTCTAGCTGGGAAGTAGCAATTGCCCCCCCCTGAGCCTTAAGTTTCTTATTTGTAAGTTAAAGGGGCTGGATAAGTTGTCCCCTTGAGTTTCTTCAGGCTCTTAGACTAGGTCTCCCTTATATAGAATCCCTGGTGTATTCTCACTCCTCCTTCCACCCACATGTCTCCTCAAAAAGTCACCTGCCAAGTAGGGTTGTCTCATAGCTGGTTTCCCATTGCTATCCAGATCATACAACTGAACATACCAGTCCCACTGAAGTTGGAGTTTCCTTTGGACTTGTTAGTGAACCAGGATTTCTTTGTGCAGGCAGGGGTTCCGATCACCTCCAGGTGCGTGAGAGAGATTAGTTCATCAATGAAATATGAATAGAGCAGTCCATCAATCCTCCTCATTGCCTCTTTCTTCAACCTCATCTTCTTGGGCTATGTATTAGAGGGCGCAGATATATCATCTGGGAAGTTTTCCAGGCTCATTTTTAAAGAAAGTCAGGTATTCAGCATAATACGGTCTGCCTGGAGCAAGGTTCTTTGGCTTGTCACACTGCCATGAGCAGCAGCCGAGTGGATTGCCCTCTGAGTACATGCTGAGAGAGGAGGACAACTCACACAGTGAGTGACAATATGCTCCCAGCCCTGGCATGAGGCTGGAAGGCTTGCCTGGGTCACTCTCTAACCTGGATCTCCTTCATGGCTCATTACATGGTGTCAATAGTTTGAAATAAAGTGAATTAGAAATAGGTAATGATCCCTCACTTGGAAACACTCTTGGGGGTAAGGGTGAGAGGGGAAAGTGTATATATTCAACAATACTATCTTTGGATTTGCCTGCCTACCGAGGGAAAGGAAATTGGAACTATACCAAGAAAACAGTACAGATTCTCCCAAAAAGGCTCAGTTAGAACATACTCCGTTCTGGAATATACTGAAGGAAAAAAAAGGGTCCCTACCTTCCTTAAACTAATCTTTACAGGATATCATTGACATTAGTACAGAAGTTAGAGATATTGGGGGAAGTATCCAAGTCTAGCACACACAATTGACTCTTCAATTACTGGACCTGGAAAGGACCTTAGAATCATCTAGTCCATCTGCCTTATTTTACAGAGTAGAAAATGGGGTACATTAGGATTTGGTAAGATGGAAAGAGTGCTAGGCCTTTGGAAGATTTGAATTCAAATCTTCCTCAGATTCTTGCTGAGAAACCCAGGGCAACTCATTTAATTTTTCAGACTCGGTTTCCTCAGTTGTAAAACAGGATTAATAAGGATCTCTACGAGTTACTTTGAGAACTAAAGGAGATTTTATACACACAAAATACAAATCACACATTGTATACATATATAATCACATGTGTATAATAGGTATATAATTGCATATGTGCATAATATGTAAAAAGTATTTTGCAGAATTTAATGTAAATTATTCTTCTTGTTATTACTCAGCCAATGTCAGTAAGATTTCTTGAGTGTTCGATGTTTTTCTCTTAAAATCAGAGAACCTGAACATTCCTACATCAAGGAAGATATTTCAAGGTTTGGGGAATGATCACTCTGTTTTGAAACTGACTTCATTAAAAACTCTTAGTGCAAGGCAATGAGCCATGAAGGAGAGCCATAGCTGGGAATGCAACCAAGTCCCCTCCACCCATCACACAAACTGGAGAGACAATCTGGTCCATTGACACTAAAGGAATATACCATTTTTTTTCCTTTTCACTGTGAGCAAAATTAGACTCTTTTGGATGGAAGATTAGACTCTCAGGCAGAATGATCTTATCAGAATGGACCCAGATCCTTACCAGTTGCTATTTGTGTTAGGGCCATCCTTAGACCACTAAAATAGCACATTGCTAAATCTGAAATGTACCTTGTTCATCACAAGAACTGTTATTTTGGCTAGTCTGTGAATAAGTAGCTTGTTTGAGAAAAGGCTTTACTTCAAAACAAATCTCATATCATTCTGTGCTTCATTTTCATAATCAGGTTATCCTGAATAACATTGATTTGCATAACTTTGTGCACCTCAAAAATATACTTTTCTTTGTTTACCTTAATCCTTCTATACCAGAAAAATACAGTTGATAGATTAAGAGACTTGAGAAATATATCAATTAGCAAATATTTACTGGGGTCATTGACCCACATTCAGATTGCTTTATATTAATTTTTATGTAATCTGTGTTTATGCCCATGTAGAACACAGAAGAAATGAGGTGAGGTACTGTCAGATTTTGTACTGGACCTCACTCCCGCCCCCAGCAACAGCAGAGTGACTGCTAAATAGGAAGCATTAAATTCTCATTGAATTAAGTAAACAGAATTGAATATCCACTGTGTGCACAACATACTTGTATGCACTGGGAGGAGGGGAAGGGATACTGATGGTTTATGAATATGACCCTTGTTCTTTTTCTTCCTTAAGAGCTTGTTAAGAAAATGATACAATTAGAACATATGAAGCAATTAGAGAACAATAAGGTAAATTTGTGTTTCTCTGAATATACCAGGAACTCAGAGAAGCATGGGAGAAAAGTGAGAGAAAATTTCATGACAGTTAGAGTTTTACTGAAGTTCAATGATGTTTGAAAATGCTTTTACAAGTATTATTTCATTTGATCCTCATGATGGTGCTAGAAAGTAGGTACTGTTGTTATTCCCATTTTATAGATAAAGAAACTAAAATACAGAACAGTAATATTTACTGTTTTTACACATATTTACACATAGGTAGTAAATTATCTGGGCTTGGATTTAAATCTAGACCTTCCTGAGCACTGTGCCTTATCCAGTGCCTCCTAACTCCCCCTTAAGCAAGTGGCTTGCTCTTTCTGGGTCCTAGTTTTTTTTTTATTGTGACTGAATTGGGACTAGACTTATAAGGTCTCTAAATCTGGGATCCCTTTAAAAATTGCACTAGCTATTTAGTGTTCAAATGACAATGTGGTTGACGTATAATTTTGTGAAACAATATTTGTCATGTCACATGGTAATGGGCACCCTTATATTTAGAAACTTGTTTTCAATGCATAAATGTCAAGGGGATATAACAACTAATTCTCTGTCCAGGACTCCATGTTTAAATTTGTCATCCATGATGTGCCTATTTTCATTGTCTCCAAGTGAAAGATGGGAAGTACCCAAGATGTTAAATAAGAGGTTAAAAGAAAAACTAACAAAATTAACTTTAATCATAACAAGAAACTTCATTATCATATGCAGGTGACCACACATTCTTGAAGGCTAAGACCAGTAGAGAGCAAGCTCTTGTAGGCTATGAGAATGGAACCAAGGGAAAACTATGTCTTTTGTCCAAGGACCAACGTAGCTATGGAGGGAGAGGCTCGTCACCAGTCAGTAATTACTAGGGGATGAATTAGTTACAAAACAATGGAAAGCACATAGTAGTCCTCAGCTTTTTGTGGCCATTTTTATCAGTACAGTAGTGAGGAGAAAGGCTATGGGGTAATAGTTTGTATACATTAAATTTAACCATTGGTATTTTATACAAGACTTTAGCATGGATCAGTGGAAAGATACTGAAGAAATATTTATTCAAAATACAGCAAATCAATTGAAACATATGAATGATGACATTCCCAATAAAAGAAATCATAAATTTTAAGTAATTTGCAGGTATATGAAAGGATGGCTCATGGGCTTCACTTTGGAGACACAAAGAAAGAACTTGATGGAGTTAGTTTAAAGCACACACACGGAAATAATGCAAGAAACATTCATGGAACATTTGGTCATCTCACCTTGCTTAGCACAAACAAAATGACCACCCATGAGGATAATCATAGATTAGGCTCCAGCATGTGCTAAAGAGGATTAAGAATCAGAGGAACTTGGGGCAGAGCCAAGATTGGGACCCAGCTGAACTCTCCCACTACTCCCCTCTGAAAACTTTAAAATTATGCTTCAAATAAAATTTTCAGAGCAGTGAAGCCAGCAGAAAGTCAGAGGAAGGCATTTTTCTAGGTCAGAAAAGTTAGGAAGGTCGCAGGAGAGGTCTGTCATGCTGGGATGGACACAAACCCCAAGTACCACAGGAGCAACATGGGTGAGCCTTGGAGGGGATTGCAGCAGCGGCAGTTTTAGGAATTCCCAGAGACAATAAGGAGGTAAGACAAGTGATCAGAAAAACATTATTGGGGGCCCATTACTGGCACTGGGGTAGCTGCTGCCAAACGGCACCTCTAGTGCTCATAAGCAGTTCTAGGTAACATTTCCAAGGGAAACAGGAGTCCTTGAACTTAATCACCAGGGAGCATGGGCTCTAATCACAGTTCTAGGGCAAGCTGGTACTTGTAGCTGCAGGTGAGCAGGTCTTTCCTGGGTAAAGAAGAGAGCACAGGCCTGAACAACAGGGACCACAATTCTCCCAGAATAGCACCAACTTGGAAGCACTGAAAACTTGCAGACACGCCCAGGCCCCCTAGAACTGGCCCTAAAACAGCAGAATGAAAAAGTCTGCAGGTTGGCACAGTGCCTTCCCAAACCAAGGTGAGTAGAGTCCGATTTTAGCATAAAGTTCAAAGTAGAGATAGGTTGAGGAATGAGCAAACAACAGAAAAAGGAATTGACCATAAAAAGCTAGTACAGTGGAGGGAAGACCAAGACACAAACTTATGAGAAGACAAAAATTTGAAAGCAGCTATAAACAAAATCTCAAAGAAAAGTACTAATTGGAATGAAGGTCAGTAAGAAAAGAAATCAGAGTAATGTAAGAAAATTATAAAAAGAATTTACGGCTTGGTAAAAGGGGAACAAAAATACTGAAGAAAATAACATCTTAAGCATAATTGGCCTAGTGTTAAAGGAGGCACAAAAAATCCATTGAAGAAAAAACTCTCTTAAAAGCAGAATAGGCCCAATGGAAAAAGAGGTACAAGAGCTCACTGGAGATAATAATTCCTTAAAAATTAGAATTGGTCAAGTAGAAGCCAAAAAAGTAGAAACTTTCAGAAACAATAAAACAAAGTAAAAAGAATGAAAAAAATAGGGGGTGGAGTAAAATATCTCACTGGAAAAAGATATGCCATGGAAAATATCAAGGAGAGAGAATTTTTAATTATTATACTACCTGAAAGCTATTATCAAAGAAAGAGTCGACACATCATATTTCATTATAAAGAAAATTTTCACTGATACCTTGAATCCATAGGGAAAAAAAGACATTGAAAGAATTCACTGATTACCTCCAGAAAGAGATCCCAAAATTTATCATATGCCAGGGAAAAGGAGAGCGAAGTTCCATAGCTCCCAGGTCTAGGGGAAAATATTGCAAGTAGGTAGAAAAAATTCAAATATCATAGAGCCACAGTCAGGATCACACAAGATTTAGCAGCTTTCATATTAAAGACACCTGAAATATGTTCTGGAAGCTAAAGGATTTAAGATTACAACAAAAATAACCTACCCAGAAAAACTGAGCATAATTTTTCAGAGGGAAGGAGGTGGGTAGGAGAAATTTAATTGAATAAAGGACTTCCAAGCATTTCTGATGAAAGGACCAGAGCTGGATAGTAAATATAATATTCAAACAGAAGAAACAAGAGAAGTATACGAAGATAAACATGAAAGCATAATCATAAGGGCCTCAATAAAGTTAAACTGTTTTTATTCCTATATGGGAAAATAAAGATAAGAACTTTATCATTATTAGGGCAGTTAGAGAGTCTACATAAAGAGAGAAGATGGGTATAATAATGTTGGGATGATCTCAAAAAATTAAAAGACAGAGTGATGCTGTAGGAGAATGGGGAAGGAGAAATAGAACTCTCACATAGAAGAGGCATGCAAGGAAGAATTTTTATGATAGAGGAGAAGATAGGGTGGTTGGTTGGAATGCTTCAACTTTATCATCATCAAAGTAGGCTCAAAGAAAGAATACACACACAAACACACACAATTGAGCGTAGAAATATGACACTGAACAAGGAAATAGGGGGAAAGGGGATAAAAGAAAGACTTGGGGGACAATAAAAGGGAGGGAGGACTAAGGGAGGCAGGAGACAGAAGTTCTATAGACTTTAGAGGAGGAATAGCATAAAAAGAGAGAAAAGGATAATCAAAAGAAAACAGGATTGATGAAAATAATATGATTAGTAATTATAACCATGAATGTAAATGAGATATGCTAACATTTTAAATAGAAGTGGTTGGCAGAATTCAATTTTAATCCAAAATGGGATTAGACATCAGAACCCAACTATACCTTTTATATAAGAGACATACTTGAAATAGAAAAACACACACAGAATTAAAACAAAGGGCTGACATAGAATCTATTATGCTTCAGAAGCAATAAAACAGGTAGGGGTTAACAATCAGATCTCAAGACAAAGCAAAAGTAAAAATAGAGCAAATTAAAAGAGGTAATCAGGGAAATTACATTTTCTAAAAAGTACCATAGACAATAAACATCGACAAAATATCTAATAAAAGTGTCATTTCTCAAATATATAGGGAATTGAATCAAATTTTTACATAAACAAATAAAATTAATAAATGGATGAATAAAAATTAGAGACATTTTCCAATTGATAAATAGTGAATGTATTATGCAGAAGAAGAAAGCTCAATTAAAAAAAAAAAAGAATTGGAAACTGAGCAGAAGGACAAAACAAGTTGTGGCATATTATTGTGATGGAATACTATTATGCTAGAAGTAATGATGAAGGGGTAGTAGTTTCAGAGAAAAAAAAACAACATGGCAAGACCTGAACAAATGCAAAGTAAAGTGAAAAGAACTGGGAGATCATTGTGCACAATAATAGCAATGTTGTAATGATGATCAAGTGTGAAAGATTTGGCTAATTTGGTGATTTATTCAGAACACTGATCAAAGACAACTTAAGAAAACTCATGATGAAAAAATGCTATCTACCTCCAGAGAATTGATGAACTCTGAATGAAAATTAAAGTATACTTTTCTCACCTTATTTTTTGCTAATATAGAAATATGTTTTGGATGATTTCATAGGAATTGATATCATATTGTTTGAATTCTCAGTGGGTGGAGAAGTAGGAGGAAGGGAGAGTATCTGGAACTCAAAAAAAAATTTTAATGTCAAAAATAATACATTAAAAAAAGAATGAAAGGAACTATAGTGAAAAAAAAAAACTTCACAAAATATTTCCCTTCAACTCAATTATACAATGATTGTTAGGGACTTTAATTTAAAAAATGCACAGAGAAGGTTAAAAATATAATAAAAATATTGACAAAAAAGAATAAAAGAGAACACATGCATTCCAGAGTATTATATAAGAAAATCAGAAGTTAGATCTGATGTGGAATCCTCCCCCAAAATAAAATTGATTTCAAAGCACACATAATTCACATGTAGTGAATACAGGGATTATTCCTACATCAAAAATGTTTGCACCTGTCCCCTCCTCTACATTCACATAAGCACCTCCCTTACTCAGACCCTTATCAACTCTTCCCTAAACTATACATTAGTTTCCTTGCCTCCTCAGCACTTCCCTCCTCAATGTAGCCTCCACCCAGCCACTGTATTAATATTCCCTAAAGTACTGCTATAGTCATTATCATTCCCCTTCTTAATAAACTGAAGTGGTTCCTTGTTGTTTATCGAGAGGAAAAAAAAAGAGAGACAGAGACAGAGAGAGAAGAAGAGAGAGAGAGAGAGAGAGAGAGAGAGAGAGAGAGAGAGAGAGAGAGAGAGAGAGAGAGAGAGAGAGAGACAGACAGACAGACAGACAAACAGAGATGGAGAAACAGAGAAAAAAAAAAGCCAGAGAGAGGAGAGAGACAGAGAAAGGGATAGAAGGAAAGAGGGAGAAAGAGACAGAGAGAGAAAGAGCCTGAAAAGATAGTATCTTGGACTATCTTGTAGCTTGTGACATTTGAAGAAAATCTGAATCTCCAGGGAACCCATCTTCCATATGGACTCTAAATAGGCATCCTCCATGATACCCAATATACTAGAAATGGCCCCAAAGAAGATGAAGTTGAGAAGAGTACTGATTTTGACCAAACGAGGTCAAAGCCTGAGCTGGTGTCAACACAACTTTAGAGACAAGTTAATACAAAGAATGGAGTATTCCCAAAGAATGCACATAATTATAAAAAGTGATAATAAAAAATAGCCAACTGCTTATTTATGTATCAGCTGTCTCATCTCTATAAAATCTTCAAGTAAATGTCCTAAAAATCTACCAAGGGTATCCTTGATGAAAATAGAAGAAAGGAACAGATAAGCATTTGCAAGTGTTCCACAGTACAGCACATCTTTTTTAACCCTATAGTTGAAAGCTGTGAAAAATATCAGTTCTCATTGATATTTGTTGATTTTTTTTAATTGCTTCTTTAGAGAAAATACATACTTACATTATTCCCCCTTGGATATGCTAAGACCATTCAAGAATTTTTGATAAGTGTAACCACAGAAATAATATTATTTAACAAATTTTATTGCAATACCAAGTAAAACATAAGACAGTGACACATATGCTCACTAAAGATTTTTTAACATTGTTATAGAGAATGTTCAAATGGAAGATAGATTCCCTAGAGATAATGAGGTTTTTCCAATGCATCACTTTATATACAGCCTTTACAGCATACCACTGGACATTTTAGGGACTATTCACTGAGAGCAGCCTTGTAATATAAATTGGAGAAAACAAAGGAGAAAATTATGTGTATTGTGTGGACAGCTCTTTGAGTTAACTCATCAGCACATATTTTTGGCAGGTTATATAAATGCATAATGAGCTGGCCCCAGGACTGAGAAGGAAGAATTTATAGTAGTAAGGTGGACTACACCTGAAAATTTGTGTAGTACTTTTAATGACCCCATGCTTCTCCTCAAAACAAATGTCTATATTCTTTCAATATCAGTGTTCTCACAGTGATTTTATAGGGATGTGAATCATTGAACACCATACTCTCTGAAGTTCCAAAACTGTGGGCCACCCAAAGGGAAATGGAGAGACATATGGTGTGTGTAGATAGGCTGAAGCGTCTAAGAGATAATGACTTGTACATAAGAAATGGCATAAAAACATTAAGTCCATATGCACTGGGAAAAGAAGTGTGGAATTCATGTAGCAAGAGCAGGGAATACAAGATGGACAACCTGTATATTCCACACTTATGCAAGAACTGTCCAAAGTCTTCCAAGAAGGCTTTCGAGACATTGGGCAGATCTACTAAGGTTAATGACAGGACATACATAAGAAATGAATAGTATGAGAAGGTATGATCTACACCTGAGAAGGAAGTATCTCCATTAATGATATTATAGATATACCAAGTTTTCAAAGTGGTAAATATGAATGACATTTATTGATAAAAAGCAAAACATCAAATAAAAGATGCAGTAGTCAGTCAAAAAGGAGTATATCGGAAAGTGGATGAAATAAATCCAGATTAGTCATTCAAAGCAATGCAGTATACTATGCTACTCTTTCAGAGCCTAGAATACTTAAAAAGGAATGTTAGGCACTATAATATTGAAATGTTTATACAGTGTTTTTCTCATCAATCAATAAACATTTATTAAGCACTTACTATGCTAATCACAAGGAATACAAAAGAGTCCTTATTCTCAAAGAAATCACCGTCTAATTGACCTTGACTTCACAGGGTTATTGTAAGGTATAAAATAATATATGTAAAGTGTTTTGCAAATCTTAAAGACATATATACATATATTTGTGTAAGCATCATCAACAACTAAGAAATAAGCCCCAATTATATTCCACATAGAAACTCATTGAAGTATCCTATGAAATTGAAGGCTCTATTACATAAGATAATATTATGAGGTTATGGATAAAGATGATTAAAAAGTCAGAAGGCATTGCCATTAGCAAAGGATAAAAGAACCAGGATTAATTAGCCTATTGAAAAGGCTCATAACAATAATTGTCAAGTGTCCAAAGAATTTGTACACAGAGGGTGATGCTAGGCTGCTCTCTCTTTAGTAAGCAGAAAACAAGAACAAATGGGTTTATACTGAAGCATGAGGGATTCAGGTTAACTACAAACAAGAGTCTTCTTCCAATGAGAATTGTCTAGTCAAGAGAGATTATGTGAGTTCCTTTCCTACAAGTCTTTATAAAGCAGATTGATTCTCAGTGAAATAAACTAGATAACCTCTCAATGCCTCTTCTAGCTCTGTCTAAAACGGTGGAAAATCCAATTAGGAAAACAAACCCAAAAGGGATAAATATGACACTTTTACTCACCATTCTATAATATTTGTAGAGACTATCCTTTTGACCCAGTTACAGTGTCCCTTTAGCACAAATAAAAACAGTTGAAAGAATTAAGCTAAAAATTATTTTTCCTGTCACCTAAAGAGAAGCCTCATATGTGCCTTCAGTGAAAAGCCCATTCCTTATTTACAGATATGGCCCAAAGAGCTTATCTGGTTTTCTGTGCATATGATCATTGCATTTCTGAGATTAGAAACTCACTGCAGCAAAAGGCAATTAGTTGAATGATGAGTCAGTGCTAATGTGCCTGTGTGTGGACGGTGGAGATAACTTAATATTCATCTAACATCACTATTAATTTATTTACCATCTTCTCCATTTAATTTTTTTGTAATATAATGATTTCTGAATCAATGGCCAAACACTTGAAAAAAATATTTTCAATCATTTCTTACAAAGGAACAAGTTAATTGTCCCTAAAAGTGTATTTAACTATTAAGGTTGATCTTTATTCAATGCAGAGTGAAAATCATTTATATCCCTTGGGCACATAAGGTATGCACTATAAAATGTTGTATTTAAAAGCACTGGTCAAGGGTGATTAAAAAATGATGTTGGTTCCATTTACTTTCTACCCACAAATTTCTTCCTTCATTCTTGCTTTTCAAAGATAAGCAATTTTTTTTTTAGAATTTAGATGTGGATCCCTTGGAAGCTTAAACTTTTCTGGTCATTCTGTCAAAAATAAAAAAAATTTTGAGCCATCTGGAATGATGAAGGAGCAATTCTTTGGAGTACAGTTTATGAAATAAACTTCACTTGCAAATACCATTGATACCAAATTTGGTCACCACAAGACCAGGGAATGTGGTCCATGTCTATCATTAGTATCATATGGGAATCTCAGGGTTTCTTTCCAGACATTACAAAGCAGGACAGAGATATTCTCCAGAAAGTTTGGCAAAGAATAGCAATTGACACTGAAGCTTTATTTGGGAAAAGGGTCAAGCCCTCATGCCTGAAATATTATTATTATTATTGTTATTATATAGCTAACATTCATATATTATGTACTATATTCCAGGTACTAAGCTAAGTGCTTTACAATATCATTTCATTTGATCCTGCCCATATTCATGGGACATATTTGCTATTATTATTCTCATTTTGCACTTAAGGAAACTGAGGCAGACAGCAATTAAATGATTTAGTACCACTGACATTTTTGCTGTTCCTACTATCTTTATAGGGGGATTTTTCTATTGCTACTATCAATTTTAATCATGGAGTCTAGAACTGTAATAGCCCTTAGTATTAATAACAACCAACACAAAAGTAACATTTAACAATTTATAAGGATCTTTTTTTCTTTCTTCCTTTCTTTCTTTCTTTCTTTTTCTTTGTCTTTTTTTCCTTCATCTTTTCTTTACATAAATTATCTAAAACAAATACAAAATAGAAAAAGAAAAAAAATATTATGTGTACAGCAGAACTTAGAGATGATTCAAAAATGAAACAAAAAATTTCTATTTTAAAGAAATGTACGTAATAAATACTAAACATTGTACCTAGAATTATCCTTTGCTTCATTGCAGGTTTTCTTTTGTATTCTGCTGGGCACTTTTAAACTTTATTCTCCCTCTCTCTTCTTACCCCAAAAAGGCTACAGTTAAGTACAGATAAAGAAATATAGATAGACAGAAAGATAAACAGATAGAGATAGATTAGATGGTAGGTAGATTAAAATCATACATATGTATACCATGCATAGAAATCTATAATCATATATACATATATACATATACATATACATATATATATATATATATATCCATCCATGTAAGGCTGTGTACTATACTTATTTGTCCTCTGCTTATCTGAAGGTGGATAAAATCATCCTTCTTAGGTCCAAGTCTTTCCATATTTTTTTTAAATTTTAAGGTGTTTTCTTCACAATAACTTTATTCTTCCCTGTTCTAAAGGATTTAAGGTGGGAAGGGACTTTAGACATCATGTAATGTTTCTAATTTAACTCCCTTGTTTTACAGATGAGGAAACTGAGGTTCAGACTTGTGTATGGTGAAATAGAAAGCTCCTGAGCCAGGGAAGAGCATTAGCAGGTAAATCATTGATGTCCAATCATTTCCATGTGTGGCCTTGATCAAAGCCACACAGTTCATAAAATCATAAAATCACAGATTCAGGACTTGAGGAGATATTACAGGGATCCTCCTTGATATTAAAGAAGGAAATCAAAGCACATAGAAGTTAAATAACTTGTGCACAGTTGTGCTGTGTAATATTTAGACCCTGATCACCTGATTCTGCATCCATAATATTTGACTTTTCCAATATATTTAGGTAAAATATTCCTATTTTACATATGAGGAAAAAATAAAGAGTTTAAGAGACTAGGCAAAGACCACACAGCTAGCATGAAAGGCAGGATTTGAATATTGATTTGCTCCAAGTACAGAATAGATACAAAAACAAAATAAAAACTGGGGAAAGATCTAAGTTTTCTTCTTTCTGTGTTATCTCTGTGTCTCTGTCCCTTTCTTGTTTCGCTATCTCTCTCTCTCTCTCTCTCTCTCTCTCTGTCTCTCTCTGTCTCTGTCTCTCTCTCTCTCTCTGTCTCTCTCTTTCTCTCTCTCTCTCTGTCTCTCTCTGTCTCTGTCTCTCTCTCTCTCTCTCTCTCTTTCTCTCTGTCTCTCTCTCTGTCTCTCTCTGTCTCTCTCTCTCTTTCCATCTCTCTCTCTCTGTCTCTCTCTCTGTCTCTCTCTCTCTCTTTCCATCTCTCTCTCTCTTTCCATCTCTCTCTCTCTTTCCATCTCTCTCTCTCTCTCTCTGTCTGTCTTTCCATCTCTCTCTCTCTTTCCATCTCTCTCTCTCTTTCCATCTCTCTCTCTCTTTCCATCTCTCTCTCTCTCTCTCTGTCTGTCTTTCCATCTCTCTCTCTCTTTCCATCTCTCTCTCTCTCTCTCTCTCTCTCTCTCTCTCTCTCTCTCTCTCTCTCTCATAGTTTTAGAAAGTTGCCTGAGACACTGTCACTGCTCACACAGTCAGCCTAAGTGAGAACCCAAAAATGAACTCATTTTTCCCAAACCCTGTTCCTATCCTCTCCATTCCAAAGAAGGCTAATTTTCTGCCTCTCCCAGTCCTGTGGTTTGGCTGCCATTAGTAAAACTTGCCTAGCCTACCCAGCCTCTTAGGAAAGTAGTCTATCCTGAAGGAAGTGACTTTCCTAAACTCGTATAGCACAAAAAAAAAAAAAAAAAAAAAAAAAAGGAATAAAACAAAGGCCTGCCAAGTCCTGCTCTATGGCCTTGGATTTCATGCTACTGGTTAAACTCTGTGTTTCTGAATTTCCTGAACAATATGTCAGCTTCAGATCAGTAGATTACTAGATAGAAATCTACCAGAACCCAGGGTTTCTATTCTCCGATGAGAAAATCCTTATTTACTTACCTAGGAACTTTTCACTTTCCATCATGAGCCAAAGCATTAGATAAGAGCTCATCCATTGGAAAGAAGGGAGAAGAATGGAAGCTCCCAGATGCAAAAATGAACTTTTATTCGACTGTCACAACACATTGCTTAGTTAAAATGAGCATCCTCCTGGTCATTCTTGTCATCTGCCTCCTCTTCTTGTGCCCTATCCTTACTCAGCGAACACATTCATGGTACTTTGCAAATTGCTTCCAAAACTGGGAAGCAGCAAAAACTTCTATTCAGTCTGAAAAATTCACATTAGTCCTGCCTGTGGTTACCAACTCCTTGCCCCTCCAGCTTCTTTGCACTCCTCAGCCCAACGTTAATCTTTGTCCCTATCCCTTGCCCTCCTCTACACTATACCTGCTCCCTTCCTTCAAGGGCCCTTGGCCATTTTTCATGATTCTGTGCCACCGGACCTAGGCGCCTCTTCTAATGCTGTTACATTAAGGTCCTTCTTTTCTGCTCTGAAAACCACTATTGTTGTTATTGTTGAGTTGTATCTGACTCTTTGTGATCCTATTTGGGCTTTACTTTAGTGAAGAAATAGTGTGCTTTGCTATTTCTTTCTCCAGCTTATTTTATAGGTAAGGAAATGGAGGAAAACAGGGTCACACAGCTAGGAAGTGTCTGAGATCAGATTTGAACTTAGGAAAATCAGTCTTCCTGACTGCAGGTCCAGCATAAAGACCGTGTGGGACAGTAGAAAGGGCACTGATTTTGGAGTATTTACTCAGATTGCCACTTCTGTGACTTTGGGCAGGTTATTTAATTAATTTTTTCTGGATTCCTATTTCCTCAAGAACGAGATGAGAAGGTTGGACGAGGTGGCCTCCAAGCTTCCTTCTAGCTCTGCTTTGTGCATGTGACTCTATAAAATAATATTTTACCCGCTTCCAGCAGTATTTGCATATTAGAAGAGATTGTTTTGGAGAGTGAAAAATGTATCCTCAAAGAACAAATCTCTAATGATAAAATTTCAAACACTATGGCTTTTATATAAGGTAGATATTGGGGCACAGGGAGGCCTTTCTGTTGTCCTTGGAATCACACCTGGGTGGGTGATCCCTCTGCTTGTAGGTATTTTTATTCTCATTTATAAAGTCTGTAACCTAATTTTATAAAGCTTAAAGAACATGAACACTGTTCCTCATGCAAAAACAATTCACATTTAGCAGCACAACTGTCTCTGACTTACCCTGCCCTCTCGTCCCCACCAATACATGTTACTCTCAAACTCAACTGAAAAGGACAAGAGAAAGGAGATATTAATATTATCTAGAGCTGCATGGATTTCTCTTAGGCCCTAGGTCAGTGGTCTAGCTATCACAAAGAACTTACAAGACTTAATGAAGTATGCCCACTGATGACCTAGTTTATAACTACTTTCCCTTCCAGCTATAGAAAGTACTTTCCTTTTTTCAGGCTTATTTCCCAGAAGAAAGAAATATGTGTGACTTTGCATATGTTTGCGTCTGTTATGTTGGTGTGTGCACCTGCATTTGTGTGGTTTATTTTTAAATAGTTTGTTTCATATCTACATGCATATGTGTTTTGTACATAAGAATATCTGTTTGTATGTAATTTTGTTCTATGTGCATATGCAAGGAGCAGCTAGGTGGCTCAACAGATAAGTGTGGAGGATTTGAGGGGGAGATAAATCAGAAAAAAATCATCTTCCTGAGCTCAAATCTGTCCTCAGACATTTATTAGCTGTGTAACCCTCGGCAGTCTCTCAATCCTATTTGCCTCAGTATCCTCACTGAAGAAGGAAATGGCAAACTGCTCCAATATTCATGTCAAGAAACCCCAAAATGGGTGCACAAAGAATTGTACATGACTGAAATAACTGAATGACAACAAGTGTCCATACAAGACTAACCTATGTACATGTATATATTTGTTTCTGTGTCTGCAAGTTCATATGTGTAAAATGCATGATTACATGTGCTTTTTATTGTGATATATATCTATATGTATTTACATATGTATATGTCTTTTTAACTATGGTTTTGTACATATGTGTATATATCTATATCTATGTGGATTTAAATATGTATGTGTCTTTTTAATTATGATTTTGCATATGTGTATATAAAGTACTGTAGTGTGGTGTGTATCTGTGTGTGTGTAGTCAAGAGTGAAGGAAGTTGGAGTCTGTCCTTCACCTCACCTCAGTGTGAAGGGGATTGGAGTCCCAAGTGATTAGTCAGCCTGAAGTTCAGGACCTCGACATCAAACCAGGAGAAGTAAGGACAAATTTAGCCCAGAAGCACTGGGAGTAAGGGTCCTACTGTCACAGACTCACAAAGGCAGACAGAAGGGCAGAGCTGATCCCCTGAAGTCAGGAAATGCACTAATGCCTAATAATGATTGCAACAGAGAGCTTTTCAGGTGCCCCATTAAGAGAGTGCTTTGTCCTAATAAATACCAGGGTAGGAGTCTGTTCTCAGAGCCCCTTTCCTGCACTTTATTCATAATGAGCCTTCTAATGAGTACACAGTGTTTATTTCCTTTGGAGACTCATCATTCCCCATTTCAGCCTGTTATTTAAATATACGGTATGGTATGAAAGGCCAAACAAAAAAAAAAGTAAAAAGAAACTTTCCTACGTCTTTCTCCAAGGACACCTGTAATTCTCAAAGGCCTGAGTAGAACACGAGGGAGCTAAAGCTGAAAAAAATTGAAGGATTTTAAAACTTTTAACATGGTAAAAATCACAAGAGTCAAGTTGGGGAGGGCTTGGGGAGAGGATAATACATATTTTTAGGTCTTTCTCTGAAAGTATTTTTTTCATGGATAAGAAAAAATTAAGAACTCCTTATTTGATTGTACTTTTACCTTGAGAAAGTGAAACTTCACCAACCTCCTATCCAAGGAAGAAAAAACAAGCAACAACTATATATATATATATTAACTTAGGGCTCCATTCATACTGATAAATTTGCTGTAATGTTTTCTTTGTCTATAAAAGAAGCTTTAAAAAAATGTATCAAAGGCAATTCTGTAACTCATATTACTTAAACCATTTTGTGTAGCCCAGTTTTTCAGATGACTGAAAGGTTACCTTCCAAGTCCAAAAACTTTTTTAAAATTATGGATAGTAATAATCTCCTATAATGTATTGCATTCCTCCATGACTTCTTAAACAAAGTACAAGGAATGTAATGTAACCTTTTTGATCACTCAAAGTAATTATTGACTATATTTGTCACCATGGACTGTAATAAAGTGATATTCTTTCTATCTACAGTAAATGTTGTCACTTGCCATATCACCACAATCTATCTATTCATCTACTTATCTATTTTCCTTCCTTCCTTCCTTCTTCTCTCTGTCTTTCTTTCTCTGTCTCTCTCTTTGCTTTTTGCCTCCCTCCCTTCCCTCTCCCTCTCCCTTTCTCTTTCTTCCTCTCCCTCCCCCTTCCTCTCTTTCCCCCTCTCTCTGTCCTAGTCTCTCTCTGACCCTAACTCTGACTCTCATTCTCTCCCCTGTCCTTTCACTAGTTTTAAACTTCCCCCACTGTGATCTAAAGCACATCTGTATTTCATAGCTTTAGAAAGTTGCCTAAGACACTGAGACCTCTTACTGGTCACACAGTAGTTTTTTCTTACTTAAGTTATGTATTAGATAAACTTTGGTTTTCCAGACTTCAGGCCCAGCACTCTATCCACTCTACTTCCCAACTGTCTCCAAAAGGCAAGAGTTGAAGTCCTACCTGCTTAAATAATAGCTACATGACTTAGAATCTAAGACATTGATCTCTAAAGCAGGATTCCACACCTTAGGGTCTAGTGACATGCACTCCAAGGGGTATGTTATCAACTACTCAGAGGCTGTTAAGTGGGTCATGTTCTACCTTCTGCTCTATAGTCAATTGTGGAGATTATCTCTAAAACAATTCCATCACTCCCTTTCCCTGTTATCATCCAGTACTACCTTGCCATTCTTTCTGGTGGATAGACTTGCCCAGCTATAGAGCTCCTACTGTACTGCTGCATCTGGTGTTGGGGGGAGGCACCCCAAGTGATGACAACCTAACCACAGCCCAGACACCTGCACAACACAGACAGCTGCACAGGTTGCCATTGAGAAAGTTTCCATACTTTGCTTCCAACATAACCACACCCAGCTCCTCAGAGCACATTATGATTACTGTAGGTATCCCCCCCTGGGCTTTGCACTTCGAGACCAATAATTGGGGAGGAAGGAATCTATTTCCAAGCTCTCTCCTTTGTTTTCAGGGGGACAGACAGGGTTGCACAAGCTAAGCAGTCATGGATGGCTTGTGATCTATACGACAGAGCCTATCAACAGTATTATACATACTTCTTTTATACTTCCTTATTTCTTTAAAGTACTTCACTACTCTTCTAATCATTCAGGTTTCTGACCTCACTGTCATCTCTGACTCATTACTCACATCTTATAACTTATCAAATCATATTATTTCGTTCTTTATAAAATACCCTTCATTTGTCCCATTCTCTCTATTTACATAGCCACAATCCTAATTCAAATTCTCCTAACTGATGCCCTTGCTTCCCTCCTCCTTTCATATCCATCCTTTTCATAGCTGCCAAAATGATTTACCTGAAGTGCAGTTCTGATCACACCACTAGTCTACTCAATAAACTCCACTGGCTCCTTATCGATTCTGAAATCAAATGTTATTTTGAATCATCTTTTTTTAATAAATTGTAATTATTTTATACTGTACATTTTTTTCCTGGCAGCTTTCAGTATTTTTATCTTGAGATTATAGTTTTGGAGTTTTGCAACAATGTTTCCTGAAGTTATCCTTGTAAGATCTCTTTCTGGAGGTAATCAATAGATTCTTTCAATGACTATTTTACCCTCTAGTTCTAGTATGTATATCAGGGAAGCTTTCCTTGATGATGTCTTGAAGAATGCTATCCAAGATATTTTTTGGTCATATTTTTCAGGTAGTCCAATAATTTTAAAATTGTCTCTTCTGGATCTATTTTCCAGGTTTGCTGCTTTTCCAATGAGGCATTTTACATTTTCTTCCATTTTTTATTCTTTTTAGTTTGGTTGATTGGTTCTTGATGTCTCAAAGAGTGTTGTGCTTATATTTGCCTGGTTTTAGACTTCAATGTATGATTTTCTTCATTTAGCTTTTGTATCTTTTTTTTCTAATTGATTAATTCTACTTTTCAAGGTATTGTTTTCTTCAGTTTTTTGTTTGTTTGTTTGTTTGTTTGCATTCAGCCAATTGTGTTTTTAAGGAATTGATTTCTTCAGAGGATTTTGCATTTGGCCAATTGTATTTTTTAAGCAATTGTTTTCCTTTTCCAA
Source organism: Sminthopsis crassicaudata (assembly GCF_048593235.1). Lineage (NCBI taxonomy): Eukaryota > Metazoa > Chordata > Mammalia > Dasyuromorphia > Dasyuridae > Sminthopsis > Sminthopsis crassicaudata. Next base: position 181,958,933 of record NC_133617.1, on the reverse strand, counting down.
ACTGTTGACTCTCTCTTGAATATTTCTGGTTTCTTTTTCCACTTTTCTTCTATATTTCTTACTTACCTTTTAAAATCTTTCATGAGTCCTTCGAAGATGCCTCTTTGGGTTTGAGACTTATTTATATCACTCTTTGACATTTTCCATATGAACATTTTTGTCCTCATTTTGATAATTTGATGTTTTGGTCTTCTCTGTTACCATAGTAGCTTTTTATGGTTAAGTATCTTTTATGTTTTTTTTTTCATTCCCCCTCCCTATTTTTCCCCCCTGAGGCTGGGGTTAAGTGACTTGCTCAAGGTCACACAGCTAGGAAGTGTTAAGTGCCTGAGACCAGATTTGAACTCGGGTCCTCTTGAATTCAAGGCTGGTGCTCTATCCACTGTGCCACCTAGCTGCCACACCCACTCCCTATTTTGTGACTTTTAAAGTTAACCTCTGCTCCTGGGACACAGGGGTACTGTATCAAGATTCTTGTGCTGCTCTGAGTCTTGGGCTTTGAGCACAGGGTCCCCTTGTATTTGGTGTCTTGCTCACAGAAGAGGACAGCCCTTATTGTTTTCTTTTGGCAATAGCTTATTTTCCCTGAGTTGACAATTTGCCTTCTGGACTGGGACTGGAAGCTGTTGCACTGTACTGCTCTGATACAGAGCTATGACAGGACAACTCAGTTGCTGATCTTCTGTGATTAAGATCCTCTCACTGGCTTTCCCAGACACCATCTAAGTTAGGATAAACACTCCCTACTCTACAATGAGGCTGACCTTTTTTGAAATCTTTTTATCAATTTATGAATTGTGTTTGTGTAATTACAGCCTATTAAGCACATCCCAAATATAGTCCTTGTCTTTTTCATCTGTCCAAAGATGGAGAAGATTGATTACTTAGTCCTATCCATTAAGACTACAATTATCCCTTCCATATTACAACTTTCCCCATTGTGGTTTTGATATATCACCTACTGGCATAAAAATTAAATGGGACTTTTAGGGGAGTTTTGCAGAAACCTCAGACACTATGTGGTCAGCACACAACATAGAACAAAATTTAAAAACTCAGAAATACATTTTACACACACACACACACACACCAGCCCAAATTTTATAATAATGTATTGCAAACACTTATAAATATAAAAATAAAAATTCAGAATTCTTCTCTAGTACAAAGGGAGAGCTAAAATATTTTAATGCAGATTTTTCTGATTGTGGGGTTACCTCCCTCCAATCTTCCACAATGTGAAAGAAATATTTGTAATCTGGAGCTTTGATTCTTAAAGTAAAATTCATAGCACCCAAATTGTAGCATGGAATTTGAGAGTAGATTATGCTTTGTATTTAAATTCAATTTCCTTTCTGACTACTGGGTGAAGTCTATACATCCCTATAGATCACCCACACTGGGGTAGAGTTTCAATGAATAGAATAGTTTAAAAAACATTCATCACTAAATAAAATTCAAAGCTGAAATGGATTTTAGAAGTTCAATTCCCTTCCTTTACAGATAAAGAAACTGAGGCCCAGAAATACTTAAGCCTTACCCAAGATCACACAGGCAGAGCTAGTATTTGAACCCAGCTCCTCTGACTCCAAATCAAAAATCATATAATTAGTTATACGTGGCAATGCCTTTTCGTCAAATATTTATGTTAAGTAGAACATAGAGCATTAATATTTAAAGGAAGATAAATATTATGGTGGAGCAATCAGAGAAATGAGTCCTGTGGTGCTTAATTCCTTATGTTAAAGGTAACCACATCTGTTGCCCTCCATGAAAGTGAAATTAATTAATTTCTAAATCAGGGAACTAAGACTCCAGGAGACAGCTAGGCTTCAAGTCTTTCTTTTTGAATCATAATCCACCCTCACAAAGACTTGTTGGACACGAAGCAGAACTGGACTCCCTGAATATTCACCATTGTAATACCATAATTCATAGGGATTGAACCTTTTTATTGGTATAAGAAATATCTAGAAAGAAAACTCCCTCTCTCAATGTTAGTTGGCATTTCCAACTAGCATTGAGAGAAGGAGTTTTCTATGTGGATTTTAATGCAATTAAAAGTCTTAGAGAATTGCCTAAGAGTCTCCAAGGTTAAATGAATTGCCTAGGATCACAATGTCCTTAAATGTCAGAGGCAAGTCTTGAACTCATGTCTTCATGGTTCCAAAGCTAATTCTGGATCCACATAATGACTCTTCTTATAGCCCTGCCATAAGATGCATCTCCCCAAATTAGAGAAAACACAATGTCCCAATTCCAGTTTTTTCACAAAGAAATATTAATATTTCTGATGAGTATCATCAATGTCCAACTGAAATTAGCCTGACCCAATAATTCTACTATAGTGTAAACCTAACCTAAAAAAAACCCAATCTCTTTCTCTGATATAACTGATGAAAATACTGGTTGCTACTGGAAATATTTGAGTAAATGGGAGAGAGGAAGGGGCAGTAAAAACTTTCCTCTTCAAATCTGTTTTGCATTGTTTTTATATGTCCTTATGAAAAATGTTCATGGTTGCAATTTGAGGTATTATATCATTCATTCATTCACTTATTCACTAAATAAACATCTACTGTTAATGTAAAGGGAAACAGGTAGAAGCAAAATAAAAAGAGGGCCTTCCTTGTAGTGAGGGGAAACCTGAGTTTAACTTACCTCTGACACATTAGCTGTTTAACCAGAGGAATTCCATTTACCTTCATGCCTTCAAGTAACTCTATTTGTTTTTGTTTTTCTTGACTCATTTTCATTCATATCCATCAGCTCCTTGTAACCCCATTCAGAGTTTTCTTGGCAAAGATACTGAAGTGATTTGCCATTGCCTTTCTTAAAAATTATTTTATTATGAACTTAAGAAATAAACAAGGATTTCCATGATATAGTGAAATAGAAAAAATATATTGTACATAAAATGCAAATCTAGCAAGCCATTCTCCAATAAATGGTCAAAGGATACGAACAGACAATTTTTAGACTAAGAAATTAAAACCATTTCTAGTCATATGAAAAAGTGCTCTAAATCACTATTGATCAGAGAAATGCAAATTAAGACAATTCTGAGAGACTACTACATACTTCTAAGGTTGGCTAAGATGACAGGGAAAGATAATGATGAATGTTGGAGGGGATATGGGAAAACTGGGACACTGATACATTGTTGGTGGAATTGTGAATTGATTCAACCATTCTGGAGAGCAGTTTGGAACTATGACCAAAGTGTGCATATCCTTTGATCCAGCAGTTCCTCTACTGGGTCTGTATTCCAAAGAGAGCTTACAAAAGGAAAAACACCCACATGTGCAGAAATGTTTATACATCCATTTTTATAATGGCAAAGAAAGAACTAAAAACTGAGTGAATGCCCATCAGTTAGAGAAAGGCTGAATAAGTTCTGCTATATGAATGTATTCTATAAGGAATAATAAACAGGATGATTGCAGAGAGGCCTGGAGAGACTTATATGAACTGATACTGAGTGAAGTGAAAAGAACAAGGAAAGCATTGTTCACAGCAACAACAAGGTTATATGATGATCAACTCTGATGGACATTTCAACAATGAGATGATTCAGGTCAATTGCAATAGACTTACAATGACAAGGACCATCTGCATCTAGAGAGAGGATTGTGGGGACTGAAATGTGATCTCAACATAGAATTTTTTTCTTTTTTTTCTTTTCTCGTTTTTTTTTCCTTTTTGATTTGATTTTTCTTGTGCAGCATGATAAATATAGAAATATGTATAGAAGAATTACACATGTTTAATGGATTACTGGTTGTCTAGGGAAAGGACTAAGGGAAGGGAGAAAAACTTGGAACAAAAGGTTTTGCAAGGATGAATGCTGAAAACTATCTTTGCATATATTTTGAAAATACAAAGCTATTATTTTAAAGTGTGCAATATATTATTTCTTTCAAATATATAATAAGGTTATTATATGACTTTCTTTTTTTTCCCTTTATATCCTCCCTCCCCCCAACCCCAGAGCTGGCTACTATTAGACAGAAATATGTAAATATTATCCCATACATACTCCTATTTATCAGGTCTTTCCCTGGATGTTGATGGTGTCTTCCATCATAAATCCTGTGAAGTTAATTTGGGTATTTATGACAGTCAAAATGACTTAATTGCTCAAATGTGTTCTTAGAACAATATTAAACATTCTCTTGGTTCTTCTTATTTTGCTCTTCATTATTTCATGCCACACTATCTGTGTTTTTTTTTTAAATCAACATTGTCTGTAGTGTAATGGTATGCTATCATGATCATATAGCAGAACTTATTCAGTCATCCCCCAATTGACAAGCATCCCACAATTTGCAGATCTTGGGGCAAACAGGGTCAAGTGACTTTCCAAACATCACACAACTAATATGTGACTAAGACTGAATTTGAACTCATAAAGATGAACTTTCGTGATCCAAACCCAATATAATATCTATTGTACCACCTATCTGCCCCAGATAAACTCTATGTAAGACATAAAGTAAGATCTACTATCAAACTACATTGATTCAGGGACCTTACCTTCCAGGAGTTACCTTTCCTGAGAAAATTACAAGAATAAATAATATATTACTTTTTATAAGGATTGGAATAAAATCAAAAATTTAAATGTATCCCTGAAATACAATAAATCTAAAATTGATCTTCATCTTTCTCTTTTCTCTAAAACTTCCAATCCCCCTAATTTACCTGTTTCTGATGATGGCACCATTTCCTCAATATCCCAGAAACTTGGAGAGAGCATTGAATTTTCATTCTCCCTTATGCTGTATATCACACTGATAACAGTCCTTTTCATTTCTGTTTCTGAGAAATCTCTCACTTCTGGCTTTTCCTTTCCACTGTCCATACTACCATTCTAATTCAGGTTCACATAGATTTTTGAAATAAAATAAAACAAAACTCATCTGGGTTTTCTGTCTCTACTTTAAATCTTTACAATTCATGCTTCACATTACTACTAGGGGATTTTCCAGTCTTTCCAATCAACTTTGATCATTTCATTTCTCTACCTCCAAAAATTTCAATGGCTTCTTGCCACTTTCTGCATGAAATATAAACTCTTGGCTTTTAAGGTCCTCCACAGTTAGGCACTAAGCTACATGCCCATTTTTGTTTAATACCATCCACATTCAATTACTGTATATTTCAACACTACTCTGAGTTTCAAGCTTAAGGTGTTTTGCATGTTTTGTTTGGGCATAACTTCTAATTTACTGGAGACCAACCTATGCAACCTTCCATGGCTCTATGAGGAACAGAGTTGGCTCAAAAATTTTGAAGATAATGATTATTATTTTTTTCTTCCAGAAAGAATACACATCATTCCATTTTCTCTTTGGGCCTGACTTCAGGAAGGAAAGAGAAAAAACCAGACTCTGAAAGAGATAGATATATAGGGGAATACCATCACATCAACATGTCCCTGATTTCCAGCTTTCCTCCCTAGAGACTTCAGTAATTTCCCCTTGGATGAATTAGAGTCTTCCTCTCTTGATTAAGCAAAAACTCATCAAGCATCCATCTAAACAAATAATTCACTTTTGTATATTTTGTGGAATATTTTAATATGTATAACTACCCTGATTTCCACTCCTTATTTCTTTAGATAACTTAAATTGGAAGAATTATCTCCTGGGACCCCCTTATGCCTATGAAATCATAATTCCAGCCCCTGCCCATCAGGAAGGCATTGTGTTTGAGCCACGTTTATCTATAAGGCTGCATTCAAAATGAAAAGGACTAAAGCTAGAGCAACAGTTTTGCCAATTACTGCATTTGCTAGGAGTTCTAGGGTTCTTTCTTAATTTTTCTTATTTTTTTACAATGTAAGAAGCCAATCTCAGGAAAAATCCTCAAACATTTCATTTCATAAAGAACAGAATCTGTTACCAAAATTCAGAATTATAGATTACCATTTTATGACATATATGAGTAATCAATTACAATGGGGAACATATGATATGAAAATAGTTTCTTATTTATGGTTTCTGAGAGATTTTATTTATTTTGTTTTCTCTTTATTAATAACTTTTGAGAAAGCACCTCCGAACAGAGAAGGTCAGAATTTCAGGCCCACTTGGAATCTGTACTAGGTAGTATATTTTTAGCTTGAGTACTACAAAGGACAATATTGCCAAGTTTAAAAGAGAAAGAAAACATGGTAGTAGTGTGTCCAAGAAAAATAGGCAAAACTTCCAACTAATTAATTTTAGGCATTTTTCTATGACACTACTACCAGTCATCTAAACTTGGGCATCTCCAGATAAGCTTTCCATATAAAGTTGTTCCAATCCTTCCTCCTTGTCTTCCCTTGACCCCTTTCCCTGACCCCCATGTTGTTAGGATTCTATTAGGGATGCCAGTTTGATAGAGCAACATGACTGCTCAGGCTGCCTGATTGGTATTCAACAACTCTTATATTTCTGGTTATAAGGAGAACTACCAATTCTTATCATCTATCCTGCTAAACTATTCTAAAGTCTTGACCTTAAGTGTCTTCCTTTTTAATAATTTATCCCAAAACCTCCTGGGCCTTGCAATGTAATATTCTGATGTAGCCTAGGTACTATGGGTCTTTTCATCCATCTTGCAGCATAATTTTCTTCTACCCCTGCCTCCTGTTAAAGTATGAACAACTTGAAAGCAGGAGCTCTCTTGTGTTTTTCCCCTAATTTTTACCCTGAGTACATAGGACATATTTTCATACTTAAGAAATGTTTTTCATTAATTAATTTGTTCACTCATTCAGGTTATCAGGGTCTTTACAATAAATTACATTCCATGACTTTTTCATGCTAGGCAAGGGTCTGTCTTACTTTAATGGTGAATTTGTTTATTTATTCAGAAGTGTAACACATGGTTATCCACAGGGAAAAGGAGAGATACATGGGTAATATAAATAGGCTATAACATATTACCAGTTATAAATTATTTGGGAAAATGATGTAAGACATCACCCAAAATATGTATGACCAGAAAAATAGATGAGATAGTCAAGTACTGAAATCAAGGGATAAAAAAAATTGAAAGCAAACATGCTGCACACAATGTCAATAATTCTCAAAGGAAGTCATAGCACATTGGATGGACGCATTATATAGCATTTATAAATAGACAAACATCATGGAAGTGAGGTTTGTACAGGTTGTAATCTTTACAGTGAATAACTATACACATTCATAAAATTACAGAGCCATTGAAATACATTTCATTGCAAAGAAATCTTGAAAATACAACTAATCTCCAGTCACTGAATCATTTACATTAAACAACCTACCTTTTCTGGGCTGGTTACCAGAAATGAGACATGCTAATCATAGAGAAGGGACAAGAGGAACTCTTTAAGGGCACACTGAAACATTATCTTTCCACTCAAAAATCTTATTGATGGTCTGCAACCAGATCTAAATTCCCATCTTTGACAGAGTTCACCCCAACCTAGCTCCTCTCTCTAATTTTCTTTTTTCTTTTCTTTTTCTTTTTCTTTTTTTTTTTTCCTGAAGCAATTTGGGTTATTTGCCTAGGGTCACCCAGCTGGAAGTGTTAAGTGTGTGAGACCAGATTTGAACTCAGTTCCTCCTGACTTCAGGGCTGATATTCTATCCACTGCACCACCTAGCTGCCCTGCTCCTCTCTAATTTTCTACTTTTCTTATACATTCCTCCAATCTACATATTGTCCAATCTAGTCACTATTGCCTAATTCCTATTTCCTACACATGAGATTCCACCAACTCAAGTGCTTTTTTATTGGCTCGTGTGTGTGTGTATGTACAGTATATATATATATATATATACTGTATATATATATATATATATATATATATATATATATATATATATATATATATATATATATATATATACAGTATATATATATATATATATACTGTACATACACACACACATACACGTATACACATATACACATACATAAAAGTATATACATACACACACACATATATATATATACTGTACATACACATACACGTATACACATACATAAAGGTATATACATACACACACACACACACACACACACACACACACACACACACATATATATATATATATATATATATATATATATATATATATATATATATATATATATATATATATACTGATACACACACATGTATTTATACACCATAAAGTAGTTTGGGGAAGATGGACTCTAGAATCAGGTAAGATCAAGAAGAACTACATGAGGGAGATATGACATTGAGCTGAATCTTGAAAGAAAACATCAATTCCAAGACACCAGGGATATAGATACACACACACCCCTATGTCTCTAAATACACTTATATATTGACATGTTGCCTTTTCTTTCTCTTTTTGTCACCAAAGCCTATCAGTGTGCCTGAATATCACAAGGTGATTAATACATGTTTATTGATCGAAAGATACATTAAATAGAACATTAGATGCTTCTTTTCTTCAGTGATTCTATTTTGACATTTGAAATTTCAAGACTAAAAGTTCACGATACTGTATATGCCTTTATGGGAAAAATCTCTTTAGGGGAAAAAACAAATGTACAGACCAACCAGATCAAAAGAAATTGGTGAAAAAATATGGTTCATTATTAACAAAAGAATTATAATTTAAATGAAAAAATTACTTATCATTTATAGTGTATAAAAGAACTTTGCTAACCTCTAGAAATATAAATAAATTATTAATATAAATATAAATAAATTATAAATAAATAATATTATTATTATTAAATAAAAATAGAAGTAGAAATATAAGTCAATCCCTGCTCTAAAAATCTAATGAAAGAGAGAATAAACATGGAAGGGTTCATCTTCAATTGAAATATAAATCATCGTTGTGTACAGTGGCAAAGAGAATGTTAATGCCTCTTCTGTAATAATACAACAGGTTTAAAAATAGCAGTGATAACCACAAATCCCAATTCTCAATATATAGATAATGTATATAACAGAGCTGTTGGGAATATATTTCTCAAATAATAGTACCATTATGATACCATGATTATCATCATGGTACTATGAGTAGAAGACCGGTCTTTGACTCAAAAGGGGAAAGTAATTCTTCCTTTTGACATTTACTAGTTATATGTGACTATGATCAAGTCACAAGTTTTCTGAGTCTTAATTTGTCTGTGGAATGAGGATCATTACATATAGACACACTCAAATAAATATTACAAATATAATGGATGAGATATAAATGTCCAGAACCTCAGCAAAACGATTTGCAAAAAGAGTATTTGATTGCTAACATTAATCTGTTCACATGTCTCTAATTCTAAAAAATTTTCCTTCATTTTCCTTCTCCAGAAACTTGTATCCCCAAAGATATAGCATATTTCTAGGGGCCCCTAAGGTGAGTAGTGGTGAAGTAATTAGCTGTGGAAGCCAAATTGGTTTGTTTTGAAAGCAGCAGACAAACTCACATCATATCATATGTTGTCACAGAGTAGGGTCAGGAACCCTCCTGGTGGCACCAGAGGGCATGGAAGCAAATCAAAAGATATAAAAGCTAAAACCCCCAAGCAATGGCTTGTCCATTCTGGAATCATTTATTGACCTAGAATCAGAATAGCCACTCCAGAGATTTTCATTAATGACATTTGGAAGGATAATTACTTTGTTTCTGCTCCTCCACTGAGACTTTGTTTTTAGTCCAACTTATCTTGGCACTTCTTCATGAATGACTAGGATGCTTTGACAGTAATTTTGGCTTAATCCTTGTGGACTTTGGTGGTTGTCAGGCTCTGACATTTAAAGAGATGATAGTAAAGCCAAAAAACTGAAAGGAAATATTTACATCACGTTTTGTTTCTAAATTATAACTTTATAGAACTATGTACACAAACCACCATTTCAAGACAAATAAATTAAAATGCATATTTTGTTACTTGATTTATTATTTTCTTTTTTTAATCTGGACCTAAATTTTTATCATTGCAGAGTAATTATGCTATAAATGCAAATCAAAGATTCCCTGGGAGACTGAAAGGTTAAATTTCATGGTTTTGTGATCCCCATTAGCTCAGGGTTACAAAATCAATAAGTACAGAGGAACACTTTACTGACACTTGAAGGACAGAATTCTGAGGGTGGCTCTCTACCCACTATAGCTCCTTGATTTTATACATGAAAGCTATTATTGTCTAGTGAAGCAATTATATTGCATACCACATGTTCTTTTTTTTTCTTTCAGTCACCATTATTATTGTTTTATTAACATGTGAAATAAGAATTTTCATTTTATTTAGAAAATATATATCATTAAGACTTTTATTTCAATCAGTCATTTAGCATGCTCTAATTTATAATTACAACTGATAATTATATAGTATTGTGGAGCCCACAACACACTCATTTCACTTGAGCATCATAACATATCTACCACAAGCATAATTATTATCCCCATTTTAAAGATGTAGGCACTGAGATAATTCACCAGTATTCAAAAAGCTAGCGAGTATAAAAACTAAGATTCAAATCTAATTAGTCAACAAACATTGATTATGATATACTAGGCATTATATCAAGCTCTAAGGATGCAAAGAAATGCAAAAACAGTCACTAGGTTCAACAGAGAAAACATGAAATAATTATGTATACTAGGAGATAAATGGAAGATAATCTCAAAGGACAGACTCTGGGGGAACTTGAAAATGGTTCTGACAGAAGATGAGATTTTAGCTAAGATTTTTTATCCCTGATTTTTTTTTTTGTTGTTGTTGTTGTTAAATATTTCCCCAATTGCATGTCAAAAAATTTAACTTTTGACTTTTAAATTTTGAGTATCAAATTATATCATTCCCTGCCACCTTCCTCCCTCCTTGAGAAGACAAGCAATTTGATATTGATTATGCATGTGAAGTCATGAAAATTGTATTTCCATATTAGCTTTATTTCAAAAGAGACAAAAAAATGAAGAAAGTAAAGTTTCAATCTACACTCAGATATTATCAGTTCTCTCTCTAGGTGTGGATACAATTTTTCCTCATGGGTCCTTTGGAATTCTTAGATAATTTTCTTGATTAAAATAGCTAAGACTTTCACAGTTAACTAAAATTACACTATTGTTGTTAGTATGTACAATGTTTTCCTAATTCTGTGTGATTTACTTTGCATTAGTTAATATGAATTCCCAGGTTTTTCTGAAATCTCACTTCTCATTGTTCCTTATAGCACAAAAGTATTCCATCACAATCCTATACCACAATTCGTTCAGTCATTCCCCAATTGATGGATTATAGACTATGCGAAGGTAAATAAAGTCTGAGAACATAGAATTTCCTAAGGGAGTTAGGTGGCACAGTGCATAAAGCCTTGTACGAGGAATTGGATAACCTGAGATCAGACCTGAGAAAGATAATTAATCCAGTTTGTCTTCATTTCTTCATCTGTAAAATTAGCTGGAGAATGAAATGGCAAACCATTCCATTATCTTTGCCAAGAAAACCCCAAATAGGATCACCAAGATCCCAACTGAAACAACTAAGTAACTAAGTTATATTTTAAAACTAATATAAAACAGTATTAATGACTATTTAAAGTAAGATTTATTCTTAACACTTTAAATTGTATTTCTCAAATTTTTAAAAATATAATATTTTGATCCTATTTGAAGCAACATGATATAGTACAATGGTGCTCACAGTATGGTCCAGATACCTCCAGATACCAAGACATTTCAGGTGGTCTATGAAGTCAAAATTCTTTTCCTCATAATCTTAAGGTATTGAATTTCTAATATAGAACATATTGAGAAATAAAAACACATATAAACAAAGCTTTTGGGGACTCCTCAATAATTTTTAAAGATTATAATGGGATTCTGAGAACAAAAAATGACGAATAAATGGCAGGCCTTTGAGACAAGAAAATGTGAGTTCAAGTGTAGATTCCGACATACACCTTTAGCAAGTGATGTAAAGAAAACAAAGGTCATCAGTCACATGCTACTTATAATACTCCCAAGTGCACCAAGAACCAGATTAAAATGTAATTAGGACATAGTTAACAAAATAAATTTTAAAAAACTATAAAACATAGACAAATAACATTTTCAAATTAAGTCAACATGCAGTCAGCACAGATCTTTGTCCATGGATTAGTAATGCCCCTTTCTACTTGAGTTTAATACCATTGGCCTAGACTAGGAGCTACCAAGTACTACATAAAGATCTGTCCAGGTTATATATTAATTTAAAAAACCATAAATATCAATATATGTTTTATTACATTTTAAATAATTATTTCCCAATTGCATTTTAAAATGGGTCAAGCCAGAATTGGGAGTGTTTTACAAATTTCTTCTGAACAACTTTTTGTTTTCTGAAACAATTTAGGTTAAATGACTTGCCCAAGTTCAAACAATTAGTAAATGTCTGAAATCACATTTGAATTCAGATCTCCCTAACTTCAAGATCAATGCTCTATCCATTTGTGCCACTTATCTTCCCCTCTGAATATATTTCCAAGGCTATACATTTCAGAAAGATTGCCTAATTGCAGGGTAGAGAGAATTCCTTTATCTTGAAATTTTAGTATAATCATAGATCTGATCAGGAGTAAACTGAGGTTCTAAACAGAGATGGTCTTTTCCTTCTCTGGGTCGTGGCTCTTACAGTGTCCTTCCTGTTCGTCCTCAGGGTAAGGGCTAGAGCCTGTGGACAATTCCTCGCCCAGTGGCTGACCGAATCTGAAGCACAAACTTTGGGGTCCATGGAAAATAGCAGTAGCCAGAATCTGTGCCTGCTCTCTGCTCTTTACTCAGACCCTTCTGTTCTCCTCCCAATCCCTACATACCTCAAAGGCAACTTTTGATAATTGAGTCGTGGAATTTGGGGATTCTAGAGCCAATTACTGCCAATTTAGGCTGGGCAAGACTGATTGAAAAAATGCATTGAAATGACAGCAATCCCCTCTAGAAAAGTGGGGTGCAGGTTAGTGAATTCTCTAATAGGATTCTTATCAGCTGCTTGCATAATCTTCTCATAATCTACCTGCTTTGTATTCCCCTTTTCCATTCCTTCAGTGGGACGGGTTAGGAGATGATCCCTCATCTCTGTATCCCCATTCCCCTCCTCTCTGTTCCCATTCCCCTCTTCTATGTCCTCACTCCCCTCTTCATAGTTCCCCCCGGAATTTGCAAAGAGAATAATAGCAAGGGCCCCCGTCTGGTACCTCCCAATCATGTTAGCTACAAACCTTGGCATTAGCTCCTGGATCATTCTTCTCTCCTGTATCATGCAATAAGAAGAGATAGCATCTCCCCAGGATGGATGGCTCTGAAAAGGAACGGCTGTAAACCCCTCAATAAATTTCATTATGTGGGAAAAATCCCAAGAAGGCAGGGACCTCTGCAATCTAAGCGTTTCCCCCAAAGAGCTGGCCATTTCTCTGGGGAGGCAAGGCTTAGAGATAGCTAAATCAGAGTCCTGGGCTGCAGCTGTAGTAGAGTCAGGTGTGTGGGAGGGGTAGGAGGGTGGAGGTTCTGGGGCAGGGAAACCTGATTAGAAGACCAGAGGGAGCTAGCTGGGTGAGGAGGAAGGATTGCTGCTTCTCAGCCGAGAAGGGCAAAGCATCAGAGTATTCCCCGAGTCTGGCTCTGGCATTAAGTTAGGAGGGTCCTGCTGGAGGTCAGCCTCTCTCCCTAGTTCCATCTCAGTAAACTTAGGCAGAAACATCCTGCAAGTTAACCGAGATTTGGGATCCCTTTAGAGGGCTCAGAAAGCTTGCACATATGCAACTTCGGACCATTTCCCGTGTCTTCTGTAATATAGATCTAATTCCCTAATAGTAGAGAAAATAATAGATCCGTCAACAGGCCACTGCTCCTTTTGGTCCAGTGGATAGAGGGGCCATACTTCCTTGCAGAAGTGAATAAGACTTTTTAATTTGAAATCCTTGAAGCCTAATTTTTTCCTGTTTCTCAAGAGATATCCCAGAGGTGAATTTTTGGATGGAGGAGAAGAGTTGACCCATTTTTACCACTCCACATACCCGAAAATTTCCACTTTTATAGCACAACCTGATCAGATATCTCTGTCAGGTCCCACAAATATTCTCCTGTCTCTGTACAGAACAAATATTTGTCCAGAATCGGAACTCGCTTCACCTGGCGTCCCTAAGTCAAACCATTCCCAGAGCTATTTCAGCTCCCTGCAGTTTAAAACCACTGTTTTCCCCGGGATTTTGGTTTTAATCTGCCCACGCTTATAAAAGGGAGAATTTCTAGCTTACCTCAGCAAAATTACCTCAAAAGATCAGGCCACCAAATGATGAGGAGGAAACTGAGGTTCTACACAGAGATGGGTCAGTTCCTTTTCTCTCTCTCCTTCCTTCCCCAAAGTAACCAAGGGCGGGTTTCATCAGAAAAGGAATTTGCTACTTAATGCTGTATGGAAACAAAGTCTCTATTGAGAGTAAGGGGATAGACAGGCTTTTGGCCTTCAGGAAGACCCAAATTGCCTGAAAAGGGGGACGTCAATTGACGGGCATTTGGCTGGTATATACCAAATGCAAAGATTTCATTTTTCAGCCTTTCTTATATACATACATGATGACTAGAGTCATCAAAACAATGTTTGCACAGAGATGTTATCAAGAGGTTAAGGAGATATTTGTCAATAATACAAGAATTCTCTGTTGTTGTAAATAAGACAAAAATTCTCTATTGTTATCTCCTTCAGTCTCTCCCAAAAAAGGAATTTCCTGTTGGTATTTTTGATCTTAAGCTATCTCCTTTCCAAATCTCATCAGATCCATTTCCTATTCCTGATATTTTTAAATCACAATTTTCAATATGAAATTATATTTTCATTTTGATTTTTAAGTTGATTTGTTGGGAATTATCTACAAAACCTTGGTACATGGGAGACCAGTGGGCTCTTAATTGCCATTGTTTTTTTTTTTGTTCCTGTATGTTTGCTTTGGTTGTCTAACAGTGATTTCCCAAATGGGAGCTATATACCTAGAGGGAAGTATAACATAACTTCAAGGGAGTTTTAGCATGAATCCAAAGTATATGTAATCAACCAATCACTGAATGGAAAGATGAGGTGGGTCCTGCCTTCCCATTAACCAGTTATGAGCTTGTCTCCCAAATGACTCTATCATCTTCTTCATGGTCATACACCTCAGAAATATTATAACCTAGTCTCTAGGCACCTCTAGCAGCTGCACAAACAAAACTCTCTAAAACTACTACCCCAGTGTCCAAGCACTTATGCAAATGTCATTAAGTAGACCAAGAAATTACCTATTAAATAACTACAGAAGCACTAGGAAATCTTCCTATTCCCCATTCCCATCAAAGAAATTATATTAATATTTTGTATTATAGATATAAGCCTACTGGAAACTATTATTTATCATTATTATGAATTTAAGCATTGTCCTGCTTGAGAGAGGAAATGCAGAGTCCCCTCAGACCTTCAGATGTGTGTCTTAACCCAAGATATTTTTGATTTAGAGGAGTCCTAAACAAAAACAAAAAAAAGAAAAAGAAAAAGAAAGAAACAAAATGGTAAAACATAAGTATATGGTTTAAAGTTAGCATTCTACTTTATCTAAAAATCTCTGAATCAATCTTTTTGGTCTTCTCTTAGAGAACTATTTTCCTAAGAATACTACTCTTTGATCATTCCTTTCAAACTCCCTTGCCTTCACTGAGTAACTGAAGTAAACAAGAGACTTCCTCTTCCTGATTAGTACTTAATCCCTTCAGAAGAATTAGGGGGGAAAGAGTACTGCTCTTCAGTGGGTCATTTCCCCTAATCCTTTAAGGTGTATCAATCATGAGCTTCTTGCCCCGATCCTTATCTAGTCACTAGTCTCATTACTGTAGCTGATTTGGAGAAAGATGAAAAGGACTTTGTTTTGGGCTTAACAGTTAAAGAAATACCAATAAAGGTTTCTCCTTCATATTAGTCCAAAGACTTCAGAACAGGATACTTTTTAGATGCTTTCTTAAAAGAGGTAAAACAGTGAAATTTTTTTCTTTTTTCTTCTTTCACAACCCTTAATCTCTAATTTCCTTTTTCTACCATCCTGTTACAGTACCTAAAAGTCCATCCTTAAAATTACTGCTTTAGGTTGTCATTGAATCTCCCATGACCATGAAAATGTACCTGGAAAAGTAATTATTCAGAGTATTCAATTTATAAGAGTTTATGTGAAGAAGTGTATCTAATATCATATCTGCATTCTGTATACTGTATTCTGACAGGAGTGCCGAGTGCAAGGACCTGAAGTAATGGGACACACCTTAATTTAGACTTGGCAGGGGAAAATGAAAGTAGTACTGTTGGAAGTGGAAGTGAATAAGCCTGGTGCATTGCTGCAGTGGGAAGTCAGTCTCCTGACAGTGGGTAGTAAGTCTCCTCCAAGACTGGGGAGATAGACTTCACTGGGGAGAAGTCTATCACAAAACAAGAAGGTCCCCCCAAAAGAAGGTCAGGCAAATAGATGTTTAAGCACCTACTATGTACCAGAAACTATGCTAAACTGCAGGAGAATTCTGATATCAAACTTTGACTCTTACCATTTGACTTTAGTCAGGGTAAAACCTTTGCTACAAAGCATAATCTACTGCTTTAAACATTCTATCAAGAATGGCAAGGAGGACATTGTTTTTAGTGCTAGCTGGGGCTACTAGCAGTGTGTTCATACATGGTAGGCACTAAAAAACTGTAGAATAAATGAAAATGGATGATGATCTTTCTCTTTCATCTATCATAATAGGTACTGTAAAATTAGTTGAGAATAAAGAATTAAAACTAATATCATTTTGGACTACAGAAAGCCTGAAATAAAAGGAAAAATGTAAGTGGGAAAGTATTGCCTGATTTCAAAGAATTGCTTTCTAGGGAAAGAAAAATTAATTCTTAATATACAATCCTAGAGAGGCAGAGTTCCAGCAAAGAGACCTGTATTATTATAAATACCAAAAAACTCCAGGACTCAGCATTTCATTCACAATTTATCTGCCTCAGGATGATCATAATGATAATGCTTTCCACTTCTATATCACCTCACATCCAAGGATTTCTGAGTGCTTTGTAAATATGAATCAATTCTTAAAACACCCTGGTGAGGCTGGTGAAAACTATTTCTGATACTTTATGAAGAAATGGAAGGATGAGTGACTTACCCAAGCTCATGAAACAAAACAAAGGGAAGCATAGATTTAAGCTAGAAAAGACTTTAGAGGTCATCTATTATATTTCACACATATTACAGATAAGCAAGCTGAATTTCATGGTTACACAAGTAGTAAACAGCAGAAAGGTGAATGTCAAAGGAAATTTGAAGTTGAAAGGATTTGACCCAGGTTCATTAGACTCAATCTATTATTTCTATTTTCTCCCCTTCTTTGGTCTAGTATCTTATTTAACAGACAATATCAAGTAATACCAAAGAGTTAGGGAATAAAAATGAAAATGTACCAGGAAAGGAAGCTATTTAATTGTTATAATACCTTTTCACCTCAATATAATCTAATGTATCTAAGGTTAGGATACTTTAGGATTGATTATAAATTTCACTTTGACTTTTGGCTTTGCCAAGAATTAGTCTAGGTTTGTATACTATACTGTTAGAACTAGTTCTAGATTCTAACTCAGGCATTTATTAACCATGAACATTTAAATGGATATGGAATTGGTTTCTTCATCTGTAAAGAGGAAGTCAAGTGAGTACTGGATTTGAAGTTCTAATACTGATTCTGCCAGTCACATGTATGACTTTGGGCAAGAAAGTTAACCTCTTTGAGTCTCAATTTGCTTTCTTGTTAAAAACAAGAGGGATTTTTTTTTTAATTAAAGCTTGTTATTTTCAAAACATATTATTTTTCAACATTGATTCTTTCATAGCTTATGTTCCAAATATTTTCCTCCTTCCCCCCACTCTCTCACCTAGATGGCAAGCAATCCAATATATGTTTTTCATGTAAAAATATATGCTAAATCCAATATATGTAAACATATTTATACAATTATCTTGCTGCACAAGAAAAAAACAGATCAAAAAGGAAAGTAAATGAGTAAGAACACAAAATGCAAGTGAACAACAACAAAAAGAGAGAATGCTCTGTTGATCCACACTCAGTTCCCACAGTCTTCTCTCTGGATGTAGATGGAACTGGTCTTAATCATCTCATTGCTGGAAAGAATCATGTCCATCAGAAATGATCATCATATAATATTGCTGTTGCTGTGTACAATGATCTCCTGGTTCTGCTCATTTCACTGAGAATCAGTTCATGTAAGTTTCTCCAGGCCTCTCTGAAATCATGCTGCTGATCATTTCTTACAGAACAATAATATTCCATAACATTCATATACCATATTTTATCCAGCCATTCTGCAACTGATGGGCATCCATTCAATTTCCAGTTTCTTGCTACTACAAAAGGGTTGCCACACCACAAACATTTTTGCACATACCGATCCCTTTCCTTTCCTTAAGATCTCTTTGCCCAGTGGAAATGCCCAGTGGAAACACTGCTGGATAAAAAGGTATGCACAGTTTGATCACTTTTTGAGCATAGTCCCAAATTGCTCTCCAGTGTGGCTGAATTCATTCACAAATCCACCAACAACATATTAGTGTCCTAGTTTTCCCATATCCCCCCAACATTCCTCATTATCTTTCCCTATTCATTTTGCTAATCTGAGACGTGTATAGTGGTAACTATACTTTTTCATATGACTAGAAATGGTTTTAATTTTGTCATCTGAAAATTGTCTGTTCATATCCTTTGACTATTTATCAATTGGAAAATGGCTTGAATTCTTATAAATTTGGGCCAATTCTCTCTATATTTTAGAAATGAGGCCTTCATCAGAACCCCTAAATGTAAAAAAAATTTTCCCAATTTATTGCTTCCCTTCTAATCTTGTTTGCATTAATTTTGTTTGTACAAAAACTTTTTAACTTAATATAATTTAAATTATTTATTTGGTGTTCAATTATGAGTTCTGGGGATTTTTTCTTGTAGAGGTCTTAACATCCATTTCATATACCATAATTTTACTTAAGAAGTCCAATATAATTTAAAAGTTTTTGTCATACTCTTTCTTCCCCCAAAGGTTGATAGGTCCCAGATGTTATTCTAACCACTACTTACATACACACAAAAAAGAAAGAATATAGGATAGAAGTTACTAAATTAAATATACATGATAAATTAGGATTATCAGTAGTGAAAACCTAGGTTCTCTATTCTTTAGTTCACTATTATTGATCTAAACATACTAAAAAAAATTTAAAATCTATTCTAGATAAAAGGCACTCTAAATATTCTCCAATACAAAAGATTTTTGTTCTTCCAAAAGCCTCAGAAGCCTACAAAGCAAAATTTTTCTTCTTTTTCTTGGGCTTACCTTGGAAACTTCAGGATAAATGTGATGCTTCCTACACCACCTGTTAACTTTTCTTTCCTGGGTATAACTCAGAAGGAAACAGAGGGCAGAGTCCAGGTGAAACTAATTTAGGTATTAGTTAGACAGAACTACTTGCACTTCAATTTTAGTCTGACAGATAAATTCGCCTTGGAGAGCCAATTATGAACAATATTAAGACTAGCATGAATCACCTATCACATTTAGAAACAGCTGCTAATTAAAGAATAGTGATGCCAGAAGATTCAGAGGAGACATTCAGAGAGAATTTTTTAACATAAGAAAAGAAAATGCATAATGGGATTTGTTTTTAGGAAGTAAGTAAATGCCAACTAAAGATTTTTTGGAAAATTCTATGGGAATTGGTTTCTTCTAGGCAGCTCAGAAAGGCAATGCTTATACCTCTCTCCCTTGTGTCACTAAAATGGGAATGCTCTTATTGACATCCCATAGACTTATTTTCCCCACAAGTAACGTCACTCTTCTAGCCCTCTCTATTAGACACACTCTAAAGATGGGAGATAGCTCAGATGATTCTAGTGGGTACACACAACTTTCCTTGAAACTAAAGGCATATAGAATTATTATGAGCTATTCCTGAATTATACTGACTTCCAGGATACCAGAGAAATTGTTCAATTCGAATCAGAAACATAAGAGATATTACTGACTCTTATCAAAGTCAATGAACTTAGCTTTAAAAATATTTTGATAAACTGTGTTTTAGTGTAAAAAGTATCTTATGTAATGTTGGGTATGTTATGCTTTTTTATTTTATACATTTATTTGTGTATTTAAAAGTTTCTCCAGATTGTCAAAGGCATAAATCACACACACACACACACACACACACACACACACACACACACACACACACACACACACACAAAATGAAGAATCCTTATACTAAAGGAATACAAATGGAACACATCCTGCAGTTTTCTTACAATGATGTTTTGATAAAGTACACAAAAAAAGGACCACAAGAACAGAGAAAATATACTTGGAGGTCCCAAACTTTCTTCTTGCTCTTTGCTCTGTAACCAGAGTTGTAAGGAATCAGTCTTTTAAATACTAGCAATGTCTATATCATCTCCTTTACTGAAATACCCTAGTTCCATGCAGTTGCATTGAAGAAATGCTATGTATTGTTTCAGTGGAATGGCAATACCCATTCTCTTTTTACCTCTTGGATTTTGCTCTGATTTCTTCCCTGCTGTGCTAACAAATGTTTTCTTTAATTGTTTTTTTTTTTTTAATCTAAGAGTTTTTACTATTTGCTACAAATTGAGTTGTTTGGTTAATCATAAGATCTTCATTATTTATGTAGCTCTTCTTTCCCCTAACTTTTCTTGGGGGGGGACAGTTGGAAAGGGATAGCTTCATGCCACATGCTGTTTATGTGAAGGAAAGATGTGATTCCTTAATCCTCAGAGAATGAGCACAATTTGTGCTCAATAAGAGACATTTAATTTGGTTTGTTTCAGAGACTTAGAAGAGAGATTTTGGAGATTCAAATGGAGTGAGGCATTCCCAAAGGCGATTGAAAATAATGTTGGAGAAAGAATGATCTTATACAAGGAAAGTTTACTCAGGAGTCTCAAGAATCACAAACCTTGGAGCTTAAAAAATATGGGGCTGACTCCCATAAATGTCCATAGTTCCAAGTGTTAAGCAAGTCATTCAAAAGTCTTAGGTTTTGCTTGTTTGGAAAACACACTTTCTTTTAATGTTATAGTTTTTTACTTCTCTTCTTCCAGATTACCCTTCATTTCTTTATATTTGCCTTCACAATCAGTTAAGCTCCCTTCTGTTTCTTTGAGGAGATTTGCCATAGGACATTCAAGATTTCCACCTTGATAATTTATCTCATTATTTCATATTCTTGATAACTCTTCAACTTTAATTCTGCTCCTTAACTTGCATTGCAACTAGTTAACCTCCCCCAGCATGGATTCCTCCTTTACCTTAATCTACACACCTTATTCCACTCCTGTTACTCTAAACAACTTCCTATACTCTATCTCATCCAATGCTACCTCCTTTATCTCTTTCCCATTAATCTACACCTAAAACCACTAAATTCTACACAACCTTCTGTATTCCACCTTGTCCTATTCCCTTCCCTCTTATTTCTTTATAGATTTTGGAAAGTGCTAAAGCCTTAATGGTATATATGTAGTGTTGCCTATTTAAGCCATTCCTGATATGAGTAGGTTTTCAGAACTATGAGTCCTCCTCTTCCCTCCAACCCTTCTCTATCCCTTCTTCCTCTGCACCTCATTTGTGTAACATAATTACTATTTTTACCTTTGATGTAGTCACATAGTGAGACCATGCATTGAGCCATGCCATTTTTCCTTCTGCAGTGCTAGGCAGAGATTTCAAATCATGATGAACACCAGTTACTGCTGCAGTACTTAAGTGGTTAAAGGAACTATGGTTCAAGGTTTTCTGGATGAGGAGATTGATGAAGGGTTCCTAATTTCCATGCCCTGTTCCCTCACAGTTTTGAATAGTCTTTTGCATTTTATTTTTTATTTCATCTTTTTTCTTTCCTTCCTTCTTACTTTATTTTTATTAACATTCATTCAATAATATTTATATTCACTGCCATATTTTGTATACTGAAGTTCCATTTCATCTACCTCTGTTCTCTTTTGTTCCTGAGACAATTCTAACCGGTGCTGGGAGAAGCTGGAACTTTTCACATTATAATCTTTCCCAGCAGTAGTGTGGTAAAGAATAGAATCAAGATCCAAGAAAGCTTTAGTTGTTCATTTATTTCGGTTATGTCTAATGCTTTGTCACCTCATTTGGGATTTTCTTGACAAAGATACAGGAGTGGCTTGTCATTTTCTTCTCCAAGTCATTTGACAGATGAGGAAACTGAGGCAAACAGGGTTAAGAGTCTGGTGGGAAGGGAATGAAATTCAGTTAGAGAACCTGAAGATATTAGACTAAAAACTAAGAGTGACCTGATAGTTTTCTTTAAGTATTTAAAGGAGTTCCTTGTTCTTTACATTTTAACTTTTTCTAATTGGCCTCAAAGGATAGAAATAGAAACAATGAATAGAAGTTTCATAGAAGCAAATTTAAGCTTAAAATAAGGAAAGTTAACCCAAAGTAGAACGATTTTCCAGGAGGATGAATTCACCATCATGTAGAAGTTCAAGCAATTCTAGATGACTCCTTGTTAGTCATGTTTTATAAGAAATTTCTATTCAGATATAATTTGGCCTAGATAGATAAATGCCCTTCTCCTTCTAAGATGCTATGATCCAATATGGGGCTAACGCCTTAAATCATTCCAAAACTAAATAAGAAATTTGGTTTAAATTCCAGTCTCATTCTTTCCCTTTCACAATTGAGTTATTTTAAATTGGTTCAGTCCTCATATCATCCTGATACAATTTTAGTTTCAGAAGTTATGATGATATAAATTGTTCTATTATTCTTCTGCCACTTACTAGTGGAGGAGGTTGTTATAAGAGCCAGTAAGTATATATCCTAGGTACATGTTATGAGTAGGGTGAAAAGAGATGATGCACACAGAACAGCTAAAGTAATCATCTCTGTCTGTCTCCATTATGGATTGTTCCTAGAGTGTATAAAGGGGAGGAAGGGAAAGAAGAAGAGAGGAAAGTTGAAATGGAGGCATAAGAAAATGGTTATCATTTCCCTGCTAAGGCTAGAATAAATGCTCTGTCACAACAGCCGTCTTTGAATTCCAGCAGACTTCACTGAAAATCCTCAGGCTTTCTTGAGGACTACTTCAACAAAATCTCTGGACCTGATCATTCAGGCCAGGCTTCAGTGCAGGAAGGTAGAGATATGCAGGATTTACAGTCTGCCCAGCAAGATCTGAAGAAGATGAGAAAAGCACCTCTGATCAAAATTTTGTATCTAGAGAAATAATCAGGTCAGGAGGACCTGAGTTCAAATTTGGCCTCCAACATTTATCTAGCTGTGTGACCCTTGGCAAGTCACAATCCCAATTGGCTTGCCATAAAAAGAAAAGAAAGAAATTAAAAGGAAAAAAAAAAAGAAATGATCAGAACACAGCTCTCAAATAAAAACCATTTTCATTCATCTTTCCATGGTATATCCATGGAAAATGTCAAATTCCACCCAAGATGGCTCCCATGCTAACTGCTAAATCTCTACCCTCCCAACCCCAGTTCCTACGCTCAAAGAATTTTAATAAAAAACTAATTTTATTTAAGATAAGGATAATTAGAATGATATTACTACCTAAAATAATTTAATTTATTCCATAGCCAAGAAGAAATTATTTTTGGATTATTTGATGGCTTGGATTATCTGCACCACTGCCTCTCTCCATTAGGAGGCTTTGATATTATGATAAATTGAAGCTCCTAGAAGTCACTATTCATTTTCTTTTATCATTCCAAATCCTTAAAAATTCCATCTGAATGTCTCCTCTTAATGTTCCACTATCACCAAGTTTTAATTAGCAGCTGTTTCTACATGTGATAGGTGATTCATGATGGTCTGAATATTGGATATAATTAGATCTCCACCGTGAATTTACTGATCCCTTGCCCGTGGTCTGGGTTATCTCGCTTAGTCTGGGTTTCACAATGCAATATTCATTTTGGTTTGCTCAACAAAAAGCCCCAAATGGGAGATGGATTGGGCAGGGAGGGGCTGCAAAGACATTGATGGGAAGCTTCCCTTGTACCCTAGGATGACCGGCTCCAAAAGGGCCTTTGCATTTCATGAGCATCGAATGTCAATGGAAATATTAAAATGTATATAGAATCAAGTATTCACAAAACAACAGTTCAGATTTATAATAACGAACTTCAGAAAACTCATAAAAGCCCATCTGTTCTGCGAAGCATTCCAGGAGCAATGACCACTTGGCGCTCACTGTTCTCTATGGCTCACCTCATATTTGCGTGTATTACTTTCCACAGCCCCAAGTGTACCTCAAACTCAAGATCCTTCAGGGCAGCATATTTCAGTGAGCTTCTTACATGGCATTCAAACTAGGATAAAGCACATAACTGGTGCTCCATAATACTGAACCCCACTTCAAAGCTCATGGGCCTGCATTTATTTCAGCATTTTATAAATCAAACAAAAAACAGAGAGGTTCATTTGCTTCCCTCTCCCCTTGTGGCTGTTGGACAGCTCTGCCCACCCTTCTCAGCCACAAATCTCCTGCCTCTGGAGGGAGAGCACTAGGACAAAAGGTTTAGTGGGCTAGAGCTCAGGGGATCTTCTGCACGGGGAGTGAGGGCGGGGTGGTAAGCACTCAACCAACTGTTCCCTCCTGGGTTTTCAAAGATGAATATTTTTAAAAGCTTATTTGTTTTCTTTGAGTCACAAACAGAGTGCATCCACTATCAACATGGAACAATTGCAGGAGAAATCACACTCCTGCTCGCAAGAGACTACCCTATTGCAGCCACTGTGTGTGTGTTTGTACACATATATGTACTTACCTATGAACATTTATAGATGAAGGGAAAAATTTGTGGTTTCCCTTTCTGCCTATATATTAATTTGAGAGACCCTAGTTCTCCCTGTGTGATGATTCTCTGGCTCTGAAATGTCCAGCTATCCAGGTGGATGGGAGGAAGGGAGAATAATGTCCCTCTGTATATCTCTGAGGAAAATGGGCTGTATTGTCTGGCCAGGTATTTAATTTGGTCTGTTCAGAACCTTGATGCCCAAGTGGCTGCTTCTGATTTTTTACAGTAGAAGATACCATTTTTACATCCTGAAGCATCACAGCAGGCAGCTGAATGGATAGCCAGATGGCCAGATTGTTAGTCAGTAGTCACTACACCAGTAACTACTCAGTCATCAAGGGCCCCCAATTACTGTCAGGATGCAGGAGCTCCCACTTACATGTGTCTCAGTTGATTCATACATCCTATGTTTCAGAGAGCCATGATCTGGCTTAACCATGTTATGGAGCTACTAAAGTCCCCCCTGACAAAATAAT
Organism: Sminthopsis crassicaudata; assembly: GCF_048593235.1. Classification (NCBI taxonomy): domain Eukaryota; kingdom Metazoa; phylum Chordata; class Mammalia; order Dasyuromorphia; family Dasyuridae; genus Sminthopsis; species Sminthopsis crassicaudata. Next base: position 181,933,537 of record NC_133617.1, on the reverse strand, counting down.
CTCACCTCGTGCCAGCCACAAGTAATCTCGCCTCCTCGATTCCTGGATTAAAGCTAGATTGAATAGTTTGAAGCTATTTGATTTTTTTTTTTCTTTAGCATCAACCCTTGACCTCATTTAGAACAATGGGAAATATTCTCATTTTATTTGAGAAAGGAGGTGAAGAAATTTTTCTTCCAAGTTTGGTATGTATTGAATACTTTCCCATGATTAGAATAAATTTTCTTGTTCCTCTAGATTTCATGTTAATGTTATACCATGTAAATCACCCTGTCATCACGTCTGAATGCCCCTGAACAGCAATCCCAGGTTTGAGATATTCTTTGGATCCAGCCATAGTCATTGAAAAATCATAAATCCTGAGCTCCAGCCTGCATATTTATTTTTCTTATAGTCAGACAGGAATAGTTCAAAGTAAAGTTATTTAATGAACATAGAAATTTTGTGATACAGCATTTATTTTATAAACATGGGATAAATTTTTGCACGAACACACAAACCATCAGTATCTGAACACAGAAGTAGAAAACACACGTGGAATGGCTATTCTTGCCTGTAATGGCATGGAATCCCTGATTGTCTTGTGGGAATGTTGTCATATTGCTTACACACTGTGCTTGTTCCTTGTAGCATGTGGTAGCTATGCTTTGTGTCTTTCATGCTGGTATATGATCTCACAGTATTTGATAGACATGGTTTGATAGACATCTATGCATGATGCTAAATATTATTGATTTTAAAGTACACTAATGCTTGCGGATATTTCTTAGATAAATTGCTATCCCAATGTATCTCCTCAATGCTTTATCCCGGAAAGTTGAACATAGACTTATAAGGAAATAAATACATTTTTAACTGTAGTAAAATTTATTTTTAATACACACTGCTTTATGAATCATATTGGGAAAGAAAAATCAGAGCAAAAGAGAAAAACCATGGGAGAGATTAAAAAAAAAACAGAAAAAAGAAGTGAATATAGCAAAATTGATTTATATTCAATCTCCTTAGTTATTTTAGTTATTTTTCTGGATGCAGATGGCATTTTCTGTCCAAAGTCTATTGGGATTGCTTTGGATCACTGAACCACTGAGAAGAACCAAGCCTTTCCTAGTTGATTATTGTACATTCTTGCTATTATTGTTTTCAATGTTTTTGTCAGCATCAGTTCATGTAAATCTTTGCAGGCCTTTCTATAGTCAGCTTGTTCATCATTTTTATAGAACAATAATATTCCATTACCTCCATGAACAGTAGGTTGTTCAGCCATTCCCAATCGATGGTCTTCCACTTCTTTTCCAGTTCTTTGTTGCCACTTAAAGATCTGCCTCAAACATTTTTCCACATGTGGGTTCTTTTCTCTCTTTTATGATTTCCTTGAGATATAGACCCAGTAATGGCACTACTAGGTCAAAGGGTATGCACAGTTTTATAGCCCTTTGGACATAGTTCCAGATTACTCTCAAGAATGATTGGATCATTTCACAACTCCACCAACAAGGTATTAGTGTCCCACTTTTTCCACATTCCCTCCAATATTTATTGTTATCTTTTCCTGTCCTCTTAACCAATCTGAGAGTTATGAGGTGGTACCTGAGTTGCTTTAATTTGCATTTCTCTAATCAATAATGATTTAGCGCATATAATTATGAATGGTTTTAATTTCATCATCTGAAAATTGTCTGTTCATATCCTTTAACCATTTATCAATTGGGAAATGACTTGCATTCTTATAAGTTTGACACAGTTCTTTATATATTTTTAAAATGAGACCTTTATCAGAAATATTGACTATAATGATTTTTCCCAGCTTTGTATTTTCAATTTTGTTTCTATTGATTTTGTTTGTGCAAAATGTTTTAATTTAATGTAACTGAAGCTGTCCATTTTGCTTTTGATAATGTTCTCTAGTTCTTCTTTGTTCACAAATTTCTCCCTTCTCCAAAAATCTGATAGATAAATTATCTTTTGTAATCCTAATTTATTTATTGTATCATTCTTTATGTCCAAATCATGTATCCATTTTGACCTTATTTTGGTATGGGATATGAAATGTAGGTCTATGCCAATTTTTTGAGATATTATTTTCCAGCTTAAATAGATTTTTAGGTTTTTAATAGAATTGATGACCTCCAAACATTCCTACTGACATAGCCAGAACGGAGCAAATATTTCAAAAGATTAAAAAATTGACAACAAAAGAAACATCAACAAATAAGTTTTAATAACTTAGAAGGGATAAACAATGATCAATATGCAAAATTTTCATCCTGAAAATGAGGAATAAACTATCTCTAGAAATTAATCAAGAAATAAGGAGAGTCAAACCATGGGTTTGAGTTTTTAAAAACTGAGGGGGAAAATATCCTTCCAGAAGAAGATGGGGAAGGCAGAATTTATTATTTCTTATATATATATATATATATATATATACATATATATATATATATACGTATATATATATATATATATATATATGTGTGTGTGTGTGTGTGTGTATGTGTATATATATACATATATATGTACATACACATATACATATATATATAACATTTGGAATATTATAGGATAAGATTATTCAAACAAATAGGTAGGGAGACTAGAGAATCAAAAACTGAACTTTTACTATATCTGGGCTGGTCATGATAAGGTTTGAAAGAAAAATATCAATAGAGGATACATAACTATATTTTAATATTCCACCAGACTTACAGTAATGATGAAAAGGTTAAAGAAAAAAAAAACTTCAGTTTCTTTTTTTTATTTAGTTTGAAGTCCTAATTCCCTCTACCCAGTTTCCACCAACTCCTGCCTGACAGATATAACTTACCTTTATAATGTATGACCTTAATGATGGCAATGTATGTTTTAAAAGTAAATTTATCTTTCTCCCTAAAATAAAATATCAGTTCTTGTGGCAAGAATTGACAAGAATTATATATCTTTGTTGATTGAAAACATCTGTACTGGCAAACATACACAAATGGCTTTATACCATTCTCTAATATATCATTTAGAATGGTGGTTAGAACTGGACCTGTGATTTCGTTGATGCAAGGAATTCCCAGGTGAGGAACCTCTCTCTACTAATGCAAATCTGCATGTTACCATCTTAGAAAGAGCTCTCTTGAACACAATATAATTAAGTGATTTGCTGGAGGGCCGAAAATAGCATTTGAATCCAGTTCTTCCTGGCTTTGAGGCCAGTCTTCTAGTCATGCTTTCATTCATATAACATCCTATGAGAACTTATTAAGTCTGAACACTGTTTGAGATTTTCTTCCTATTTTAAAGGTATTATGCCATACTACTACCTAATCACAGTGAGTAATATTGCTCCATGTGTTACTTGAATTGGGTAGTATGAGTGGTTATCTGTTGAATAGTACAATTAATAACTAAGATTCTTGTTTTTGGTTTTCATTGAATCAGTTATAATATTTTATACATACATGTATCTATAATGAAATATAACTAGAGAGGGAAGAATGGAATAGTGGAAAGAAAATAAGAATTGTAGTAACAGGAAATCTTTTATTCATGGAATAGATTTGAATACTACCTCCAACACTTGTTAGCTCCAAATCAGTCTCCCTGGCCTTCAATTTCTTTATCGGTACGATGATGTATCTGTACCTGTATTATTTATTTCATAGGACTGGTATTACATTCAAAAGAATGAACAGATATAAAGTGTTTTGCCATCCTTAAAGAGTTATATAAATGTAGCTATTATTAGAACATAATTCTGAGATGTGAAGGACAAATCGAGATGTAATATATAAAGAGAAAATGAGAGGAAAGAAGCAACAGGAAGGGAAGACAAGGCAAGAGAATGAATCAAAGTCAGGAACTGAGGATAAGTCTTGAAGCAATCCTACAGGTGAGAGGTTTAATTAAAAACTGTCAGATGAATAGTAAAGCTTATTGAAAAGGACACTTATCTTGTAACTAGGTATCACTGTGCATCTTGGAATTAGTTTTATGGCACATTGTATCATAAGTATTAAGATAAGCAGATGAAAATCAGAATATGGATTGCTAATTTTCAAGGTAGGTATTTGATAAATGTTTATTTAATTTACTTGAGTTGAATTAAGTTGAAATTACATTTTCATTTTTCACCCAAACAAAAAGTAAATGTAATGAGTTTCTTATACAATAAAAAGTAGTTTTGAAATATAATTATTGTTCACAGAATCATTATACCTTCCATTCAGTTTGGATATGTCAGTAATTTCTCATACTCCATAATTTCTAATATAAATGAAAAAAGTTATAGGAGAAAACCAAAATATTCCATAAACTCCTCCACAAGATTTAGATTATTAGAAATATTTGCCTTATAATATTACCACACCATCCAATTTTATTCAATAAATATTTGTTAAGAATTTACTTTGTACAAGGCACTTTACTAGGCATTGGGGTTTCAAAGAAAAAAATGCAGTTGTCATCAAGAATATTTTCCTAAAAATCCTACATATCAACAGATTAGCAAATACACAATAATATGAGAAGAGATTGTACACCAAGAACTAGAAGGTGTCAAGAAAGGCTCAAGGAACACTTGGTTGACCTTTAAAAAAAAAAAGCAATTTAGGATTTTAAGAAAATAGAGATTAGAAAGAGAACATTATATACAATAACATCAAGATTTGTGATAATCAATTATGACAGACTCAGCTCTTCTCAGCAATACAATCCAAGATCACCAAAATTCCAATAGATTTGGTTTAGAAAATGCCATACAGAGAAGAGAACTATGGAGACTAAATGTGGATGGAAGCATAGATAGAAACAAATGTAAGGTGAGAAAGGCAATGAGAGAGAGAAGAAAGAAAAAAAAAAAGTAAGGGAAGAGAGAAAGATAGAGAGGATTATAAAACTGAATGTAACTAAGTGCCAAACTCTACAATAAGTACCCTAATTCTGACCATAGAATTCTGTGGACAATGAAATTGGGACCCTCATTTGACCTTTATACTGTACTTCCTGAGTACAAAGGAGAATAAAGTACATTATGCATAATTACTAAGAGTTGGCAACTCTATTCTACTTGCCAGAATAGTCTGTGCTGTGCTGTGCTGAGGGAGGATTAACAAAAATTAACTTTGATATAGTGGTCAACACTGCATGCAGGGGAGATGTTTTTGGTTTTATTTTTTGGAGACACAAAGCCTTTAATAGTTTATTTTGTTTTGTTTTGCTTCCTTTATATGTAAGCCATTTGTTTTAAGGTGCCAGTGTAGAAAATAAATAACATTACAATTTTTTTTCTTATTGAAGAAATAAGTTATTTCTTTTAGCCTAATATTCATCGGAGACTTAATAAAATTTAGAAAATACAAAGCCACTGGTGACTTTGGTGATGATTCTTAGCTTGGGCTAAATGCAATTGACGGTTTGTTCACTGGCTGCACTTTGAAGTATCTAATGTCTTCAGCAGTATGCAGGCTCACGTCAGCTTGCAATTCAGGTGAAGCTAAAATTAGAGAGAAACTTGCTGGTTAAGTGGTCTTATATCCAATATCACATTGAAACTCAAAGTAGACACTTAGGGCTAAATTTTTAAAGGACCCTCTAAATTTGCATCCACAAAATCCTCATTCATATGCAAGAGCAGGGGTCTAAGCATCTATCTCCACCCAACTGGCAATCAAATAACTTTTTTCTCCAAGGTAGAGGTAATCTTCAGGTGAGAGGTGCAAAGCTAATTTGGCATGTTGTGTGATGACAACACAATCATAAGCTGTTCTATTTCTGACAGGTGAATAATAAAGCATAATGTACTGACTTTCCCCTTTCCCCAAAAAAATTCTAGTTAAGTCTTTAGCAATCTTCTAAAGTAATAATCTCCAAACTTTTATAACTATGCACTACTGTCTGTAAAACATTTTATCACATGCTTTTATATCTATTTTACTTATAAATTATATACATATACACTGTTATTATGAACTTCCAAAACTTAACAAAGATACATTGTAAAAATAATTTGACCCTAGAATCAAGAGTGACACTGGAGTTTACTAAATAGGGAAAAATACAGTTATAATTTCACAAAATCACTTTGATAGGGAATAGAGAGAGACTTGGAATGAGAAGAACTATTAGGAATAAATTCTAGTAATGTTGTGGTAATTAAAATGACACTATTTGTCAACTAATTGAATGTGAGAGGTTAGGGAAAGTAAGAAGTCAGTGATGACAACAAGGTCACACCAAAGATAACATTGAAGATGACAACCTGAGTGTTTAGAAGACTATTACCAGAAAAAGGGAAATTGAGAACTGGGGTGGGTTTAAGGGAAAAGGTAATGGTCTGAGTTCTACAATTCCTATCACAACCCTTTCTGTCATGAACATAGAATGAGTCCTATGAGACTTATTTTGTCCTACCCAAAATGAAAAGGAGGGGGCAAGGCTCTTATTTATTACTCATTGCCCCAAACCAGAGCCCACCCTCCACATGGTCTTAGATACATTCAAAAAGTGATCTTTAGCAGAAGGGGCAGCTTTGCTGGGTGTTTGTGAGAAGAAAGAATTTTCTTAGGGGCAATTATACAAGTATTGCAATGGGTTTTCTTGTCACAGTTAAGGTATAAATGTTGTAAAGAACTGATTCTTGGTGCAGAAGTGAGGAAAGTTGGAGGAGACTGACTAGGTTAGTTTTGGAGGTTTAGTGTGCAAGTATTGGAAACAAGTCCTGTGACTAGCCATCTTAACATATTATGATTTCCCTGTACCTATTTCCTGACTCCATTCCTTGACCCCTTTGGTGACCCAGTAATCCACTCAATCTGATTGACTTTCCCACAGGGACTCTCATTTGGCACCTCTCTGAGTAACATGTTCAAGCTGGAAAAAGGCTAGATTTGGAGTCAAAGACACCTGAATTTGCACCCTCCCCGGCCACCTGTGTGTCATTGAGCAAATCACTTAACCTCTCTCTCTGCCTAAGTTTTCTCAACTGTAAAATGAGAGACTTGGATTGGATGACCTCTACAGGCCCTCCCAGCTCTAGAGCTGGATTCTAAGTGTTATCTCAAATATCGAATGTGGCAGCTGGGGCAGAAGCACCACAGATCCACCCAGATGGTACACTTGAATAAGTGGAAAGCATCCAGCAACACATCTGTACTGACTGATTGGAAAACTGGTTGTAAACAGTCATGTTTTTCACTTGACAAGCTGAGGGAATCTGTGGGGTATTCAGCTGTCCTCCATTCACCCTGAACCTATTCTCTCAAAATACATGTAGAAAAAATAATTGGCATCTGTGTAGTAACCTATATCCAACATCTCATTTGATCCTCATAACCAGCCTAGGAAGTAGACACCATAGGTAGAATTGTCACTTGGCAACTGAAAGTTGCAAAAGCCAAATGAGCTGTCCATGGTTTCGGGGCTGTCTAGAGCCAAGTCTAATATGTGGTCTACTACCCCACTCTGTGAATTGAATGGAAACTCAAGTCTTTATGTGGTAAAGTTCCTTAGAGCCAGAAAAAATGGGTTAAAATTCTGGCTCTGATACTCTCTAATGTGTGAAATTTGGCAAACTACAACCTCTATGAGCCTCAGTTGACTCATCCATAAAATGGTAATAATAATGCCTGAATGACCTACATCCTGGGTTGTTGTGAGGGAAAGCACTTTGTGGAGCTGAACAACCTGTCTAAATCTAAGCTGTTATTATATGGGTATCTCTGTTTAGATGCCTTTGGAAAAATATTCCCTATTGTGAGTGGAGGGAAAATAAAACATTTATTAAATAAAAAGCACAACCAAACCAGTTCTGACCTCATTAACATAAGCTTCTTCCTCTGAATTGTAACTTTATCCTAAATCTCTCTGTATGGAGTACAAAATAGGTCTGTATGCTAAGGGACTTCTTGTTTGCCAGGTCACACATGCTCTTTGATCATGAAGCTTTAAAGACGGCTATGCAAACAAAACTTTTATGTTTCTTGGCTAATAAAGGTTTCCCTTCTTTTCACAAAGGAAGAGAAATGGGAGCATACTTGAGAGAAGATTTCTATGTATATATCTTATATAATACCAACATAGATTAACCTGATTTTGCCAATTACCTATTTTTTTCCCTCTGTGTTTGTGAATGTGTATGTTTGAAAGGAGAGAGAGAAAGAGAGACAGAGAGAGAGAGAGACAGAGATAGGGGGGTGAGGGAGGGAAGAAGACAGAGATAGAAACAGAGGCAGAGAGGTAGAAAGATAGAGACAAAGAGGGACAGAGAAAGATCATGCAGAGAAAGAAAGACAGAAAGATGAGACAGAGACAAGTAAAATTCCAACTTGTAATCGCTGAAATTTGCCTGACCTGGGAAGAAAGAATTATATTCTACCTTGAATTTAATAGAAAGGCACTGCACTAAGCTAATAAATAAACCATTATAGTTCAATAAATTATTCTCTCTGTATGTAGATGTGTATGCTTCTCTGTTCATTATGTCCAGAAGAAAAACATTATTTTTCTCTGATAAGAATGGTCATTTTTATTAGTTCAGCTACCATGTGTTTGACCACATAAAATGATTCATCTCACTGGTAATATGACAATTGGAGATGTCGTTCAAAAACCCAGAGCAGAGATTTCTATAGGAAATCCTTAGGTTCCACATATCCAGCATCTTCAAGGAGAGTTAAGTATTTTAAAACAAGGATTTTAATAGATGGTCTCAAGTAACCCTTCTTACCACAAGCTTCAGAAAACTCTCAAAAGCAGTTTTCCTCTCAATGTGTTGTTACATTCAGAAAGTGTCCAAGATATAATGAAGAGAGATAGAGACAAAGTGAAATGGAAAGAGATAGTGATGGAATGTTTACTGAGCTAGTCTGGTTTATTTATTAGCTATATATAGTGCTTTCCTACCAGATTAAAGGAATTCTAGAAGGTCTTCTTTCTATACCTGACAACAAAACTAATTAGATTCCAAGTCCTGCCATTTAGAACCAGAATCCTAGAGGCACTTACCTCTTCCTCCTGAGAAATAAACACATCCATTGTCATTTGACAATAAACTCTATTGTTGAGCCCTAAATTTTAATTTTATGCTTGAGCAATTATTGTAGTGGAGGGAAAAGTATGAAAAATGCAAAATAATAATAGCTACTATTTATATAACATTTACCAAGAATTTGATAGAATTCTAGGCATAAAGATGGACAAAATCAGGAAGCCATGTCATCCACACCCTCCTCCCTTTTGGGAAGTCAAGGGGTTTAAAGAGATAAAAAAAACTTATAGGGAAGGTCACATAGGTAGAATCATAGGTAGTATTTAAACTTAGATCCTTTGACTTCAGAACCACAACTTTTTCTACCATACCAAGATGTCTCTCATTTCCATTTTAGGTACTAAAAATGGACATTATTAGTGTGATTTTGTAGGAGGCAATATAGGTAAAGAGAGACTTCTTGTCTCAGGTCCTCCAATTAGTGAAAATTTGGATTAAACTCAAATCCGCTGATACCAAATCCTTCTCTTCATTTAATTCTACTACAATAGAAGAAAGGCAGCTAGGTGGTACAGTGGATAGAATGTTGACCCTGTAGTCATGAGGACCAGAGTTCAAATCTGTCTCCAGATATTCCCCATTTGTCTCAGTTTTCAACAACAACAAAAAAAATAGAATAAAGCATTCTCCTTCCTGGTTTAGGTCATCATTAGCTTGGATTTAAGACTAAGAGGTTTCTTTTCTAAATTAATTCAGTACTAATAAGAACTAAATGAATTAGAAACTTCCAGGCAATATTGGCTTTTGTCCAATAATTCCAAACTGTTAAGAGGAATGGGACTTCATTTTTGGCAAAGCAATTGAGAGGCTATTTCTTGTTTCTCAGTTGTTCCTAAGGACCACACTTCTCTCAATTATTTCCGCCCAGTTGAAGTTGAAAGTGGCTTCGGTGGCATTTTTTTATTATAATATTTGTTGCACAAAATATTGTCACAATGACCAGACATATGTCTTTGAAAATTGAAGGAAAAGAAGGCAGGATTCAATCCTCTAATCTAAAAATGCAATAAATAAATATGATATTACAGATGAAAGAAGGAAACAGCTTCACCTACTTGAGGCAGCATATTAGTACTGACTGGAATGCTGTGCCTGAATTCAAATCTTGTTTCTGACACTTACTGATAGAGTCAATATAAACAGATCATTTAACTTATTTGAGCCTTAGTTTTCTATCTGTAAATTGGGGGCAATAATATTAAGTCTTCTCCTCTGGGTTATTGTATACCTCAATATACGGGAAGAATTTTGCAAGTTTTAAAATATTCTCCACATTTCATTTCTAAGTATCAATCCTGTTAATTGCCTGCCTGCTGAGCCACATGCCACTACGAGTACAACATTCTCTGAAGAGCTCTGAGTAAGTCACCACCTTTATAAAATTTCAATCATCACAAGTACAGATTGAAAACTAAAACACATTTCTGTCTCACTTTTTGGATACGCTTTTTGAAAATATTGGGAACCAAAAACAAAGAAGAAAACAAAATCTGAGAACTCCCTATAGAATCTGGTAAAATTTCTTAGTACCGTCTGAATCCTGGTTTTTGAAATGTCTCCCTCTCTCCATTTTGGTGAGGCTCATAGGGCTCAAGGATCTCCTACCAAGCCACTATTGAGTTCATTTGAATCCTTCAAAACCTGTCACATTACTAATGAGAAAAATGATTTCATAATTTCAAATGTGTGGCAGTTGAGTAAAGGACAATGGCCATTAAAAATGATAACTTTTTTCCTGAATTTCTCTCTAGATTCTTTTTGAAATAAATAACTGGCTAGATTATCATCAAATAAAAGATATCAGAAGAAAAATACTCTTGTATATTTTTGTATATAGTAACATGATATACCCCTGAAAATCTGAGAAGACTCTGAGTGGTAAAGCATAACGGTGAGCCTAGACATAAGACTTAGAATTCCTGGAAGTTTTTATATTATCTAGGTGTATAGAAAGTTTTACAGCAAGAGCATCTTATTAGAAGATAGACTCGGCCAGATTTCTTGAATTAATCAATCATTTTATTCATGTCTGACTCATCATGATCTCATTTAGGATTTTCTTGCCAAAGCTACTAAAGTAGTTTGCCATTTCCTTCTTCAACTCATTTTACAGATGTGGAAACTGAGGCATACAGGGTAAAGTGGCTTGCCAGAATCACACAGATAGTAAATGTCTGATTTGAATTCAGGAAGATGAATCTTCCTGCACGAAGCCTAGTGCTTTATTGACTGAGCCTTCTAGCATCCAGACTATCAGCCTTGTATCCACTGTTCTGAAGAGATGCTAATATCTCATCTTATTACCCATGCAAAGAAACGGAAATTATTTATCATTTCCTTCTCCAGTGTGTCTCCATTTTATAGATGAGAAACTGAACAAATAGGAGTTAAGTAACTAGTTAAGAGTTGCACAGTAAGAATCTGAGGCTAGATTTAAACTATCTTCCTGACTCCAAACCAAGTGCTCTAATAATTGCACCATCTAGCTGCCCCTATATTATTGATATTAAGTAAAATATTGAATGATGATTACATGAGATGATCCCCTCCATTTCTAAATTCATATGAAGCATATGAAAGTGGCATTATATATCTCTAAATGACTCCCACACACCCAGAGACAGAGAAAAAAAAATGGTAAGGGAACTTCCATATATGGATCAGCACTCCTATCCCCACTCCCAATACGGAAAGAACTTTCCCTCACATTGCATGTGTCCAGGCTTAACAGTGGAACACTAACCACATTGCAGGTGTGCCCCCCACCAAGCCATTAAGGGCACGTCACTAAAAGCTCAGTGTCATATTCAAGTGCTATGATTTTTCTTTTTTTCAAACCCAGAATACTTAAAATCTCTCACAAAAGAGTTTATTCTTTCCCTGCACATTCAGCATGATTTTCATAGTGCAAGTCTTCCCTTGACCCAGCTTGCCTGGCTTTTAAGACAATGTAAAAAGCTTCAGTGTCTGCCATTTTTATGCATTTTAGCACAGCACGCTCATGAAAATGTGGCAGCTGGAAGCAGGTGTGAATTGAGAGCAGGTCAACCCTCTTTCAGAGTAACCAAGGTTTTTTTTACTGCCTGGGTTTTAAAGGCATAAAGACAAGCACACACTCCCCTCTCTTTCCTGGAAGGAAGGCAGGATGCTGATTTTGCTCCCACCACTCTTGAGCAGGAAAATGTGGGTCACACAAACAAAAAGACCAGAGGATGACAAAAGAATGGCATTACCTATCTTGGAAGGAAAGAGACTTGCTGTAAGACAGGGATCAACTAATAAATCCACAATATAGATGAAAAGATTACTGAGGGTCAAATATAAAAAAGTCATCAAGGAAGAGTATTGAATACCATCTTTGAAGAAAAAGCAATACCTGAGTACTTTATAATCACCTGAGGGCAACAAAAGGTAAGGAAGTCATTCCTTATGTAAAGATTCCCCTTCTGATGATTCCCATTTTCCTTATGGTCTGGTTTGGGAGAAATTTAATTTTTTTGTTGTTTTTAATAATAGTTTTTATTTTCAAAATACAAGGAAAGGTAGTTTTCAACATTTACCTTTACAAAACTTTGTGTTCCAAATTCTTCTCTCTTCCCCATCCCCTCCCCTAGACAGCAAGTAATCTAATATAGGCTAAACATGTACAATTCTTCAATACATATTTCCACCATTATCATGCTGAACAAGGAAAATCATATCAAAAAGGAAAAAAAATGAGAAAAAAAAAGCAAACTAAGAAAAGATGAAAAAAAAAACTATGTTATGATCTATATTCAGTCCCTACTCCTCTCTCTAGGTACAGATGACTTTCTCCATCACAAGTCTATTGGAATTGGTCTGAATCACCTCATTGTTGAAAAGAACCATGTCCATCAGAATTGATCATCACATAATCTTCTTGTTGCTGTGTACAATGTTCTCTTGGTTCTACTCACTTCACTCAGCTTCAGTTCATGTAAGTCTCTCCAGGCCTCCCTGAAATCATCCTGCTGACTGTTTCTTATAGAAAAATAATATTCCATAATATTCATATACCATAACTTATTGAGTCCCTCCTCAACTGAGGGGCATCCACTCAGTTTCCAATTCATTGCCATTACACAAAGAGCTGCTACAAACAGAAATTATATATATTTTTTTTTTTTCTTTGAATTATAGGTTTTCAATGGGAGGAAATCTCAGAGTCCAAATCTACTCCAATTTATAAATTTAGAAATAGGAAAACTAAAACTCATATAGTTGAGATGAGTTACCCAAGATCATATAATGAGTGACAAAATTGACACTAATAATAATCATCACATTAGTGTAGATCCTTATTATTTTTTCCACTTATAGACATTTATTGTTTTCTTTCCCTCTGTTCAAGGAAAAAAAAACATAAATATCTAAATTGATCCCTTATAAGGCATATCTGGTAAAGGCATTATTAACCTCACTTCATAGATAAGAAAACAGAAACATCAGATAAGAGCTAAAAGGGATTTCTGCAGGTATTTAGCTCATTGTCCAATATTGTAGCTGAGGAAACAGGCCAAGAGAAGTGATTTCCTCCATTCATACAGGCAAAGCTAAGAACAGAACCCCACTATAGATAATTCCCATATAAGAATCACTCTCTCTATTCTTAACTATTCACTATTGCAGGCAGATCATTTTACCTCTGAGCTCAGTTCCTTATCTTTAAAATAAAGATATTAATTCTGTATCAATTTCTTCAAAGATTACTCTGCAAACCCCTAAATTATTTTCTTTGCCAACAACCTTTTATCTGTCTCCTACCTAGAATTCATCTTTGATTTGCTGAGTTCCAATATTTTCTGACCAGAACATGGAGAAGGATGGGATAATCACATGCCTGGGAATCTGGAGGTACATATATTAGCTTGTAAATGTGGGGCCTTGTCCTAGCATGGTGAGTCTCAAACTTTTGGTCTTGGGATCACTTTTATACACTTAACAATTATCAAGGACTCCTCCAAAGAACTGTAGTTTATATAGATTATATTTATGCATATTTGCCATATTGGAAATTAAAGCATCTCAATATTATTATGAAAATAATTTTGACATCTGTATGCCCTAAAGAGCTCTTAGAGGATCTCCAGTGACCTTGTACCACACTGTGAGGATCACTACCCTAGGGGAAAGATTGACTTGCAATCAGATGACCTGATATTTATTGGTTTGTGACCTTAAGACATTCCCTCTTTGCTGTTTTCAGTTTTTTCATCTGTGAAATTAGATGATTAAGTGATCTTTAAGATCCTTTCTAAATCCTATGAAAGATTGGGGTTTTTCTTTTTTGGTTTGTTTGTTTTTGGAGCTTTTTTATTTTAGGGCAATTTATTTGCTTAGAAACTACCTTTGCTCCAGAAATTGGGTAATATACATACATATATATATATATATATATATATGTATATATCTGTTTCATCTCAGAATGCATACTTGAAATCATTTCTGAATGAAGAGAATCATCAGTCTACACAGTTTCCCAGATATGAATCAAATCAATGAACTCTGTCTGTTGTGATAAAATATTTGCTTAAGAGTAAGGATAGCCAAGATAAGTTACAGAATTGCTATCTGAAAGCAACTAAATGGTGCCATGGTTAGAATGCTGAGTGTTGAATCAGGAAAGATCTGACCTCAGCTGCGACATGCTAGACCAGTCACTTATTCTTCATCTATTTCAATTTGCTCACTTGTAATTTAGGGGAAAGTACCTATCTCCCAGGATTGTTATGAGGATCAAATGAAATAATATTTTTAAAATACGTTGTCTGGAACATAGGTGTTTAATAAATGCATTCCCCCACACACTTTCTTTTCAAAATAACTCTTCTAAAGCTTACCATATATCACTATAATTAAGCATCTATTCTGTGTCAGGCACTATGCTAGGCCTTAAGAAAGGCAAAATATTCCCAGCCCTCAAAAAAATCACATTCTAATGTGAGAGACAGCATGCAAATTACTATGTATAAGCTAGATGTATATTGGGTAAATGGGAGGTAATTTCAGAATTTGAACTAAAAATGACATCCAAGAAATGTATAACCTGAAAGGGGGCAGGTTAGGAATATATAGTGTGAGTGAAAGATAGCCACTTGATAAGCTGGTACTCCATTGATAGTTCTTCAAAAAGAAGAGATCTTAGAGATCAAGAAGAAAGATCTGTTGCTATTGAAAGAGTAGATCCCTTATAGATCTTAATGGAAAGCCATAGACACCCACTTTGATCAGATCACAAAATGCATGGAAGGATTCTTTCTTCTCCTCCTCCTTCCATTAACAAAACCAAGTCAGAAAGGATAGAATCAGGGAGAGGAAGTAAATTTTTTAAAGATCAGAATTTAGGAACATAATGTTTCTAAAGATCTAGCAACAGTGGTCACATGAAAGTTTAAAAAAAAAAAAAGGATAAAGAAGGACTTCATTTCCCTTTCAGAAAGTCTGTTTTTTTTAATCAGTGCTTTATGTTTATTCTACACAGCAGTAGATGAAGGGCAAGCAGGTATGTTTTTTTTTTTTTTTTTTTTTTTGTTTTTTTTTTTTTTTTTAAACTGAGAAACCAGCCATATGCAGACTAGCATATGTTATATGCTTCTGAGACCCACTACTAATAAAACAAAAAAGCAATAGGTACAAAAGCAAAGCATATGATATTTGGATCAGCAATTTACTGTTAATTGAGAACAGGTTTAATCTTCACCTAGATCTCGAAGTGAACCCTAACTAAACTTTTAAACAAAATGTCTTCCCTATTTCAGACTTTTCGTTGACTTTTACCTGGGCCCATGTTACTGTACCTTTGCATGTCTTTCTGCCAACAATATCTCTCCCCTCCAACTCATCCTTCACACCATTACCAGAGCAATTTTTCTTATGTGTCAACATGGTTGTGCCTTTGCTCTACTAAAAAAGCCTTCTATGAATCTCTTTTACCATTCAAGTAAAGTCTGAAGTCTTCCTTGGCATTCAATGCTATAAAGCAGAGAACAGGCTCTGGCAGGTTCTAATATGCTGGAAAGCTATCCAGGATAGTCATGGTGATAGACTGTTTAGTCTCTGAGGACTAACCCAGCTAAATATGGAAATATTTAGCACCAATAACACCACCTTGGTGATGAATTCTTTGGCCACAGAAACACATGAAACAAAGAAAAGTACAAAATAATTCTGTTTTCTTTTTTAGTTCAGTCTCTTTCTGCTTCTGATTTTGCTTTGATTGTGATGGAAAAGAAGGCAAAAGGTATTTAGAATCTTTAAAGCTTTAGTCCATCAATAACTATTAACTTAACTATGTGAGATCCTTATTACTCTCCAGACTGAGCTCTGGACTTTCTCTTTCATGCCCTAACACTTTATCCTGAAACCCTCTCCAGCAATGGAATTCACTTATAGGAAGGATATTTTGCTTCAGCAGCCTCTCCATCTGTTTGGATGGTTACTCCCTAAAACTCCATGGGTGTTGGTGTCGTAAGGGAGGTGTCTTAAGTCAACCATGTTTCATTCCTCTCCTGACTTTCTTTTTTCATACTTCCATGCCAAGTATATTTACTTCTCCACCTTCTTCTGTCTTTTTCGTTTTAATTGGTTGTCTTCCCCCCATTACAATACAAGTTCATTGAGGTTAGGGATTGCTTTTGCTTCTATATGTATTTGTATTCATAGTGCCTGACACAAAATAAATGCTTCTTGAACTTTTGATGACAGAGTGAAAAGGGAGAAAGAATAGAATAAGTAAGGTGAGGGAATAAGATGAAGGGAAATACAATTAGTAAAAGTAATTGAAAAAAATTTGAAGCAAAGTTCTCTGATAAACATCTTATTTCTCAAACTGAGTCAAATTTATATTAAAAAAACACCTTTGTTCAATTAATAAAGGATCAAAAGATATGAACAGCTTTCAGATGAAGTAATCAAAGTTATCTATAGCCATACTTTAAAAAATGTTCTAACTCATTATTGATTGGAAAATGCAAATTAAAACAATTCTGAGGTACTACTTCATACATATTAGATTGGCTAATAGAACAGAAAAGGGAAATGACAAATGTTGGAGGGGATGTTGAGAAAATGAAATATTAATGCATTGTTGATGGAGTTGTGAAATGATCCAACCATTCTGGAGAGCAATTTGAAACTATGCCCAAAGTACCTCTACTAGATCTGTATTCCAAAGAAATGATGAAGAAGGGAAAAGCACCTACCTTTGCAAAAATGTTTGTAGTAGCTCTTTTTATGGTAACAAAGAATTGGAAAATTAGTAGATGCCCATTAATTGGGGAATGGCTAAATATAGTATATGAAGATAAGTACTGACATCATTGTCTTTTTCTATATCCACTCCAACATTTGTTATTTTTCTTTTCTGTCATAATAGCCACTTTGGTAAGTGTGGTGTGTTAATTCACTTGTCTTGATTTTCATTTCTTTAATCAATAGCAAATTAAAGAGAGAGAGAGAGAGAGAGAGAGAGAGAGAGAGAGAGAGAGAGAGAGAGAGAGAAAGAGAGAGAGAGAGAGAGAGAGAGAGAGAGTGTATGTGTGTTTTTCTGATGACTATGGACAACTTTGATTACTTTGAAAAATTCCTGTTTGTATCCTTTGACCATTTGTAAATTGATGAATGGCTCTTATTTTTATGAATTTGACTGAATTCTCTATATATTTAAGAAACATGGTCTTTATGAGAGAAAATTGCTGTAAATTTTTTCACAATATGAATGCCATGCATTTTTCTGCATTCTATTTTCCTCCATGATTATCTTATTTTCTCTCTTTCACTCTATCCTCAAAAGAATATTGCTTCTGTCTTTTGCCTTTCTCATCATCCTTCCCTTCTATCATCACCACTGACACTTTATAAAATCTCCTTTCACTCCTATTTTCCTGTAGTGTAAGATAAATTTCTAAATTCAAATGACCATGTATGCTATTGCCAATTTGAGCCAATTCCATGAAAGTAAGGTTCACTAGCTTCTTACTACCACACTCTCCAACTGTTCCATCCACTATAAAAGCTTTTTCTTATCAATTTTGTGTGAGACAATATTTCCTATTTTACCTCTCCCTTAGCTCTTGTCCTAGTATTTTCCTCTTTCCACACCTTAATTTTATTTTTTTTGGTAATCATCGCATCATATTCAACTCACACCCATTTCTTCTATTTATGTTTATACATAAATATATATGCTCCAATTGTCTTAGTAATAAGAAAATTTTTAGAAGTGACATATCTTCCCCTGTAGAATTAGATAAAGTTTAACTTTTTTTTGAAACCCTACTGTTTAAAAAAAATTCTCAAGAGTTTTGTAGTTGAAAGTTAAAATTTTATTCAGCTCTGATCCTTTCATCAGGAATATTTGAAAGTCTTTTATTTCATTGGATATCCATTTCTCCCCACACATTTTCCCCTGAAGGATCATACTTAGTTTTGCTGGGTAGGTGATTCTTGTATGAAATGCTAGTTTCTTTGCTTTCCAGAATATTATGTTCTAAGTGCTCAGATCCTTTAATAAAACTGCTAAATTTTGTGTTATTCTGACCGTGGCTTCATAATATTTGAATTGTTTTATTCTGTCTGCTTGCAATATTTTCTCCTTGACCTGAAAGTTCTGGAAGTTGGCAGTAATATTCCTTGGAGAGTTCATTTTAGGGATCTCCTTCAGCAAGTAATGAATGGTATACTGTTTCCCTTGTTCTGATAACTTCATTCTGCTTAAGTTTATAAAAGTTTTTATATATTTTTCTGAACACTGCAATTCATAATTTAATGGCACAGTAATATTTCATGACATTCATATATGACAATTTTTAACCAGTCATCAATGTATTTTTATTTTTTCTGGTTCATTGAATCTTAAAAAGTTACTACAAACATGTTGGTATATATGGGATTTTTCTGTCTTTCTTTTACTTCTTTGGGTCATATGTTTAGCAATAGGAGATCTATGCTGAAGATTATGACTAGTCATTTCTCCTCATATAATTTCAAATTGTTTTCCAGAATAGTTGGACCAACTAACATCTCCATGAATAATTTATTATATCTTTTGTATTTGTCTTCATCAGCTTTTTTAACTTTTCCTTTTCATCTTTGTCAATTTTCTGGGCTTGTTGTGGGGGGAAAAAAGCCTTTTTTAAAGATAGACAGTCCCTTAAGCCAATGGACTATCAATAAAAACATCTTAAATAGCAATTGCACATGGAAAATAAACTAGAATTAAAATTGAGTTTGGGGAACAAAAGAGTCTATATTATATTTAGGAAATTTTTATATTGCTTTCTGTGACTTCTAATTACCTCCTTAAAATAAACCAAAAAAAATCTTTTCATAGCAATATTTTTCTAGTGATCCTCTATATGTATGAATCATGAAACAAAAAGCTTCAAAGAATCAAAATTGTGCATCACCCACAGAGCAACAGAATGGTACATAATGAGCTTAAATAGAGTGCAGCATGTTAGTAGAAAGCATTGAGTGCAAAAAGAAACATAATGGTTCTTAACAGAAAGCTGTAGGATCAAAAAATAATGTAGACTAAAGTATGAATTATCAATAATGAATGGATAACTTTGTGCATTGAACTGGTACTCAAATAATGTTTAAGCAAAAGCAGATAAAAACTCCAAACACAGTGGGTGGAGTATCTATGGACTATCATGGGAGGATATGGACATGAGTGCACAGGATGAAACAGGGTAGATGCATTGCAATCTGTGGTTTCTGAGATAGTAGCTTTATCAATAAAACCACAATTCCTTGGAAGTGAGGACATATAGAGATTAGTTACTCAAGTTGTCCAGGCTCATTACCCAGACAAGGTCCAAAATGTGGTGGAAGTGATATTATATTCCAGGGAATATAACATAATAGAAGACATAATTTCCTACCCAATAGTACATCATAGTATAGTTGGAAAATTAAACAATGAACAAAATTTTGTTGCTGTTGTTCAATCATTTTTAGTAGTGTCTCTTTGTGACCTTATTTTGGATTTTATTAACAAAGATACTGGAGTGGTTGCCATTTCCTCCCCCCGTTCATTTGACAGATGAGGAAACTGAGGAAAATGGGGTTAAGTGGCTTGCTCAGGATCACATAAACAATAAATGTCTGAGGCTACATTTGAACAAGTCTACCCGACTCAAGGTCTAGCACTCTATCCACTGTGCCAGCTAGCTGCCCCACCAAACAATTACAACATACTTTAAGAATTGATGGGTAGTACTTAGCTGTCATTGTTGCCTGTCCTTTGTTCTTGAAGAGGATTATAATAATATAATGCTGTGACTTTCAAGCAAATTGGAATTAAATGAGGGAGAACTGTGAAAACCTTTATTCCATACTCTGCATACATTACAATAGTTTACTCAACATCATACTCAATGATTTCCCTACTTTTATTAGCAAGTTCCCTAACACTGGAAGAAAGTGGTTCTTCTTTCCTAGTAGTGTCCTTAGGTGAAGGTGAGAAAGGAGCTATCTCTAGTGTGAAAGTGATTGTTGTCCATAAATTTCTTTAAAGACAGAGCACCTTTGTGGGGGTATGGGGAGAGGTCCATCATTACTTTCAATGATTTCTAAATAATAAGGTTGCTTGTTAAAGGTTTGGATGCTTTCCAATATCTCCCTAATTGCTGCTCCTCTCACAGGACTGGTACGTTGTCTCTCATAGGTAAACCTTGGGGGTCATTTCCATGTCAGATAACACTATATCAAGCAGATGTGACTCCTCTGAATTTCCCAGAGCTACTCTCTAACATCAATGCTGTTTCCATGTCTGTCAGAGGGGTACTCTCAAAAGTCTAGCAATTATTTTTATTGAACTCAAGTAAAATGGTTACTTTATTGATAGATCCTCATCAAAACAGCTCTCTGTTCTTTCCCTCTAGCAGGGAAAAGTGAAGAGTATTCTATTCTCATACTCCCTTCCCATTAGGCTCAGGTTGCTATACTATTATTAAACTTTAGTTACTATTTAAGGAACAAATGATCCCTATTATAATAATCATGTTTTTGCCTTCTACTGAATATTTCTGGAATGAGATCTTCCATACATGTACTTACCTGTGTAAAGGTTCAGAATTGAGCATTTCCAAAACTTCCATCCAGAAAACATTGCAATAATAAATCTATTTAGAGTATTAGCCTTTGCAAGATATTTTACATGAGGTAGATCCCACTTGACAAAGGAAATCAAGGTTAAATGACTTGAAGAGGAACAAAAATTACCAAATATCTGCAATAGAATTTGAATCCAGATCTTCAAATCCAAATCTAGCACTTGATTGGATTTATTTACTTTATATCCACTCCACCAGGCTAATAATCTTCACATTACAACAATTAATCCATGTAAATTATTAACTTGAGGGTATTAAAGTTAATGAAAACCATTTCCATCAAGCAAGACTACTGTTTAAAGAATGCTTATTGGCTAATTTGGCATTAGACATGTTCAAAAAATTAAAATATTTGTTAATTTCTTTTCCATATTTTAGGGAGATGGTAGAAGTAGAAGGAATATACAATTTCATGGAAATTATTCTACAACTGCAGCCAGTTACCTACTAAAGAGATCATGGGGAAAATGATGGAGAGTAGAGACAGAAGAGGAATAGTCCATAATTTTGGAAGCAGAGAAGTTGAGCTACTACAACAACTGCCAATTTGTGATTAAAGAGAAGTCCCTAGTCAGTACTTCATGCCTAGAAGTGGTCACAGTTGGCATTGGAGTGAGAAAACATGGTAACTGCTACTAAAAAATCATCTTGAGTGCCATAGTTAGACCAATTTGAAGAATTAGTCAGCATCATATGCTAGATAAATTGGATCCAATCAAACAAACACCAAGTAAATACCTAATATGTGCAAGGTACTAAAAATACAAAGACAAAATAAAAAGTTTCTGTCCTCAAGATGTTTACATTACACTGGAAATTGTTATATTCAACAATTAACTTTTATAAAAGTAATTGCTGAGTAAAGTTCTAATAGCCATCCATGCCTATGTAATTGGATTCTTGAATGTGGGAAAAATTCTTATAGAGGTCAGAGAATTAGTTATGGCAAAAAATATATTTTAAAAAATTTCTGTATCGGTGAAATTCTACAAAGAAAAGTGAATTCCTAGATGATCTATAAGTTAACTTATTTTTAATTCAGTTTTGTTTTATTTTCAAGTTAAAATTCTCTCCTTCCCCTTTCCCTAATGCCCCAATCTATTAAGAAAGCTAGAAAAAAAAAACTTGTTACAGATTTGTATAGTCAAGCAAAACACATTCATACACTGTGTTGTTCTCTTATTCTCCCTACCACCCCCAGCTCAAACTTCTTTTGTTAATTGTTACCAGACTATTTTTCAATTAGAGAATAACTCTTATTCTATAAGCTGAAAATGGTACTGTTATTATAGTATAAAGTGCAGCATATCCTAAAACTGACTACTATTTTAACTTTCTTTAAAAATTTGAATTCTGTTTATTGGATTTTTATAGAAATTTTAATGGAAAATCAATATGAAATTGTAATTTATCTTACAAAAATTTCAAGAATATATATAATAAAGCATATCTAAATTTTAAATAAAGCAATTGTTTTAAATAAGTAGCTAAAGCTATATAAAGGGTCCTCAATTTTTATATTGCAATCTTGCCAAATAGAAACATCCTGAGGTAAAATAGTTCTATTTTCAAAGCTGAATATGAGCAAAGAAACTTATAACTTATATAATTTATATCAACTTATTTATTATATCACTTTTATGTAGTGTAAAATGATTATATCATTTTTTTGTGTAATCCATGTGTTAATTTGGCCCTAACACTTGACACAATACATAAAACTAGGGAGAGAAGGAAAGAAGAAGGGAAAGTAGGTAGCACCTCAAAGAGTTGATGATTTCATTCCTTCCAAGGGTTTCCTCTGGGAATGTCATAATTTGTCTCTTATACCTCTCAATTTCTTGATTCCCCCCAAAAGCTTTAAAGCTAATTAGATATTGGACCTAAGAAAGGTTTTATTTGAGCAGGCAAAAATCACAAAAATGGATTATACCGAAGCCTTTCAACTGTGATGAAAATTCTATTAACCTTTCTGGAGAGTACTAAGTAACTCTCCTCTCTCCTAGGATCCATGTTCCCTCTAAACCTATTTATTGAATTATTTATAGAATTATTTAAAGAATAGGTTAAGATTCCTTCTGAATGCATTTATTTCCTGCCCCATCAACCCTTCTTTGTTGATGGCATGGTTTATGAGACTGTCCAGATATATGTTTGTCATCTCTGTGCCTGTCTCTGAGGTCAGATCAAATGTTCATAACCCATCATGGATGTGAAGCAAATTTAGTGGATCTCATTGGACTAAGACCCTATCAGTGGGCCATCAGGACCCAGGATAAGAAGAAATAATATCTAATCCAGAGAATTTATAAAAACACTTAGGAACAGCTGAGGAGGGGAGAGAAGAGATTAGAGGAGGGTTTGCAAAATCTGACTTCTCAGGCCATGTTTGATATACCTATTAAATGGCTCCTGAAATACATTTCAAAATTTGCAGCATGTCAGATGACATCTTAAGTGCATTATTCTTAAAAATCTAGAAAAACAACAAAATAAGGAAAGTGCCAAACATTTGCTATGATATTAGATAGGAAATCGTTGGGCCATAAATTTGCATTTGATCACTATAACTGTGATATTCAGCAAATAAATAATCTCTAAGGTTCCTTCTAATAATGCTTTCATCCTGAGAATCAAAAGCAACACATGTAATAGAAAAGGAATAACCTCTCTTTAATATACTTGCTATATTATCCCCTCTCCCTATAATTATATATAGATATAGATATGTCTATATCTATCTATCTATATCTATATCTATATATATACACACACACACATAATATAAATATAATTAGATGGCTCCCTTCAGAATTTCCACTTGAGGACACCTAGAGCAATCATCTCTTTATTTCTCATCAGAATATACTCTAGTCTTCTCCATATGCCTTGAGTACCCCAACTTTTCTCACTTTATGAGTTGTCTTTCTCCATTAGAATGTAAATTCCCTGAGAAAGGGGCCTAGATTTCTTTCTGTATTCATTCTTGCTCAGTCTGATATTTATTAAGCATTTAAAATAGGCTTTTATGTTTTGCATTTCTCCCAGTGCCCCAAAAAAATTTTACATAGTAACACTTAATTTTTAAATGAATCTTCAGTGACTGGATGACTATGATTGTTAATTATTTTGAAATTTTTCAATACATTTTAAATGAATGGATAATTGATTATTATTTACTTTTTTTACATCAGGGTAATTTTTATGCAATTTTAAACCTTAAGGGAATATAATTAATTCAATTAAATTGGACAAAAATGTATTAAGTACTTACTTTGTTCAAGGCATCATCCTAGGTTCTGGCTTCTTTAAATAATTACAAATTTCTTCTCAGCCAACTTGATTGTTCAGGTAATCTCCTCAAATGTTTAGGGAAGGAAACAAAATTACACTTGGTTTTGCCTGAGATATCTATATGTTAAAACAAAAGCTGTTTGATTTGAATTTATGTATTGGTTTGTTTTGCTGATAAGGAAAAATAGGGACCAGAATTATTGGTAATAGAATTTTAGAAGTTAGAGAAATCTTCAAGATCATCTCATTAGAAAATTATAGAAGTTTAGAGTTCAGAGATCCTTAGAGATCATCTAAGATCTAATTCAACCTTCTCACTTAAAAGGGGGAAAACTAAGCTTATTCAGGTCATCACTTCCCCAAATTCATATAATAGGCAGTGACAGAGAATTAGAACCTAGATTTCCTCATTCCTCAAGCTTTCATTTCATTTTTATGATAACAAATATAGACTAATGAGAATTAAATTTGAATAAATGTGGGTCTTAAGGAACTCTGACCACCTTTGCCCCCCCCAAAAAAAGTCACAATTGAGATTAATACATAATACTAATGAGGAAATTGGATAATAGTTTAACTTAAGTTAAAAATAGTGGGACAAAGGAAGGAAATCAAAGTATCTTGATGTTTATAAAGGTTAGTTTCTTCTGTGGCTTTTCCAAATGAAGCAAGTATTTGAAGGGGGAAAAGCAGTCAAATGGGCCCAAACAGCTGGCTTTCCCCATACTTCCCAGAGCAAAGGAAGATGCAAAGTCAGAAGGCTCCTCAGGAAATATTATCTAGCAATCAAAAACTATTCATTGAACACTTAGATGCCTCGCTCTGGTCTATAACCTCTACAGGACAGAGGGAAGGACATGGAATGGTTCATGCTTTCAAGCAGGTAACCATCAAATACAACACGCAGGAGACACGGGGACAATGGAGAAAACTACTTAAATTAACAAGCCAGTAAATGATATAGTAAAGACTTTTAGTGTTGCAGATGTCCCATGAAGGGAGAGATGTGATGAGCAAAACAAAGAATACTATTACTGGCTTTTAGAAATGTCATCTCCATTTGGACTTCACACATCTCAAGAATAGCTGGTACGATGACAAAAGTTCTGCACTTGATACCAGAACCATCCAGAGTTCAGGCCCAGCTCTGTCACTTCCGGGCCATACAATCTCTGGATCACCAGCTAACTTCTTAGAGCCTCGGTTTCCTAAATAATATTAAGATACTTGTAATATTTCCCAATGTGCTTGCAAAGATTGAGATGGTATATATAAAAACACTTTGGAAACTGTCAGTCTAATCCAACAGATATTTGTTTGCTAATATGTCAAATATTATGCTCTGCTCTGAGGAAGATACAAAGGCAAAATGAAAAAAAAAACACAAAACAGCATCTTACCTTGAACTTACAATGAACTCTAGAAATACATATACCATTTAAACAGATAATCTGGAGATATGTGTGCACGCATGTGTGCATGTGCATAAGCATATATATAATGTATGTATAAATGTATGTATGTATTATGTACCTATATTAAGTATAAACCAACTTATTTTTGTATATGCTTGTGGGCATATCTATCTATCTATATACAAACACAGATGTTTATATACATATGTGTATATGCACATAGATAATGTTAGCTAACCTGTTTACAGATATACGATTTGAAGTGAAACACTACAGAGCTACACAGATATAACTAGTGATGATGAGACTGATTATGATGGAGAAGGAAAAAAGCAAAATATTTTAACCATTGTGTTAAACATTATTCTAAAAATATAGAACACGATAAAAACAAAGGAGGCCTTCTCAGGACAAACTATACCTGCTCCAATTCCCTCTGCATTTCCCTTTATTCATTTTCAACAAAGGATATTTTCTCTTTCTTTCCCCTCTCTCTCTCCTTCCTCCCTCCCTCCCTCCCTCCCTCCCTCCCTCCCTCCCTCCCTCCCTCCCTCCCTCCCTCCCTCTCTCTCTCTCTCTCTCTCTCTCTCTCTCTCTCTCTCTCTCTCTCTCTCTCTCTCTCTCCCCCTCTCTGTCTCTCTTTTTCTTTCTCTGCTTTTCTCTCTCTCTATCTCTTTGTGTCTCTCTCTGTTTCTCTCTATCACTTGTTGTCTGTCTCTTTCTGTCTTTCTATTTGTATCTCTCTCTCTGTCTCCATATCTTTCTGTTTCTATCTCGATCTGTTTCTCTGCCTCTATCTATCTATCTATCTATCTATCTATCTATCTATCTATCTATCTATCTATCTACCTATCTATATCTTTTTTCTCTCTCTCTCTCCTGTACTTTGCTTTCGAATTTCTTCCATTGTCATTGCTATAAGAGAAGAACACCTTGATGTCAGCTGTCAGAGAACTAGGTAAAAGAAAAATGCCAGAGGCAAGAAATACACTGCATGTGCTTCAAAATGCCATGAGGAAAAGTACAATAGACCAAAAAGACCTACATTGGGAATTGTTAATATGTGATATTAATATGTGGAAGGTTCTATACTTTTCCCCATTTTGCGTATTCCCTTTAGAATAGTTGCAAAGGCATAATATTGATCAACGTTAATACTTGGAGTTATCTTCCTAACATTTTCAGTCCACAACTCATAACTTACCCATATGCTTTCTATAACTGCTTCTCTGTCTCCCAGAATGGGTTTGGTACTTATGTGTCTTTCATAATTCCCTGGTGAAAGTGTTCCCTCCTGTTCTCCAAACAGCCTGCTAATTGGCAGGTGATGGAACACCTCACCTGTACAATACTTCTCTTCTGCTAATAAATGACACAAATTAAAATGATCACACTTATCGTATATTCCACTTGAGATTAAATAAGGGAATGTTTTATTCTGTGTAAGTATCTTCCAGCTGTAGGAAGAAAATGTTAATCAGACATTAAAGATGCCAAGAAAAATAAATTCAATATGTAAATAGCTACTTTGAGTAATTAGCTATTTACTATTTAATAAATGTTAAGTAAGATTTCCCAGTTCACCACTATGCTTCAGGAAAAGTAGTTCCAAGGGCATCACAACAGGTAAAAGTTAAAAAAGTTTAGTCAGGTTCTAGAAGCATTAATAAAATCTTTCTTTTAATGTCTGAATTAAAGAAGGGAGGATCAAGTGGGTTAGAGGGAGAAAGAAGGTGACAGGCCAGAATATCACTTCAGGATAAAAGAAAGATCTGGGGACAGAGGATTAAAGAAAGTCCTTCAATTATAAATGGAAAGTGTGAAAAGAAAGTCTCCTCTGAAACATAAACAGCTAATCATTATTTGGCTGTAAAACTCACTTTGGCTGGCGTAGTTTGTTTTTCTCAGTCCACTTTTCCCTTTAGTAACTGCTGTTGTGTAACCACATGATGTTAATATCAAGGAAATTAGAAATGAAAGAAAATAATGAAATAAAGTCATGAGAGCTATTGTTCAGCCAGAGCCCTCCTCCCCACTGGTGTGTAGTGGAGAGAGGTTATGAGGGCAGGTTGTTACTATGATTATCATTTTCATGATAGGAAAGCCAGACAAAGTGTGGAAAAAAGAACACAGAACTTGAAATCTAGACCTCCAGAGTGGAGTTCTGGCTCCACAAGATATTTGTTAGGTTGTGATCTCAAATAAATCATTTTGCCAGTCTAAACCTCAGCTTCCTTATCTGCCAACATTGGATAAAAATATCTAACCTGCCTACTAAAGGAAAGTACTGACATGAAATCTGAAGAGGGTCTCAATAAATAATGATAGATAAATTTGCTCTAGACCAAAATTCTTTTTAAAAATGTTTTAAATAATAGCTTTTTTTAATTTTCAAATTGTTTCTTTCTGGCTGCTTGTAATATTTTTTCCTTGGTCTAATAGTTCTGAAATTTAGCCACGCTAAATTTTGGGGTATCTTTCAGGGGGTATTCGGTGAATTCTTTCAATGGTTATTTTACCTTCTGATTCTATGACATCCGGACGGTTTTCTTTGATGATTTCCTGAAAAATAGTGTCTGGGCTCTTTTTTCATCAAGGTTTTCAGGGAATACAGTAATCCTTAGATTGTCTCTCCTAGATCTTTTTTTCAGGTCAGTTGTTTTCCCAAGTAGGTATTTTATATATATAAAATTAAATATATAATTTAATTTATAAATTAAAAATATATAAATATATATATGTATATATATATATATTTGGTTTTGCTTGACTGATTCTTGTCTCATTGAGTCATTCATTTCCATTTGTTCAGTTCTAAATTTTAGTGAATTATTTTCTTCATTACTGTTTTTAATTCTTTTTGTATTTGTCCAATTGAATTTTTAAATGAATTGTTTTGGGTTTTATAATTTTTTTTCATTTCACAAATTCTATTTTTTAAGGAGTTATTTTCTTTTTCTGTTTCACAAATTATTTTTCTGGGAATTGTTTTCTTTTTCCATTTTATCAAATCTATCTTTTAATGAGTTATATGCCTTTTCCAAACTCTCTTGCAGAATTTTCCTTTCTTTCTCCACTCTTCTTGTAGCTCTCTTTTAAGATCTTTTTTTTTTAAATTTCATCTAAGAAAACCTTATGTGATGGGGATCAGGTTATATCCCCCTTGGGGCTTCATCTGGGGACGATCTGCTTCTAGTCTCCTCAGGGTTTGAAATCTATTCTTCTCTTTCACCATAAAAGCTTTCTATCATTAGAGTCCTCTTTACTTTTTCACTTCATTAAAAAATAATAATAAAAAAGTTAAGGTCTGCTTTTAGGGCAGGGGGGATTTCCAAGCTTCCTCTACAAGCAGAAGCTTCCTCTATAAGTGGGACATGGCTATGCTGGGTCAGTGCTAACTCACTTTTGGTCCTGGGTGGGCATGGCCTGGTTCTGTGAGATTCTGGTGCTATGGGGTTTACTGTTGATCTTTTGTGTTTGTGTTGGATGTTTTATAACTTCTCTGCTGATCTACTGGCTTGCAGCCAGGGCAGAGTAGTCAACACTGTGATGTCCTCCCCATAGATTCTCCACAATGCGGAGCCCTCACCACCCTGGGTCTATGCTGTCTGCGATGGCATCTGTGCCTGATCTGCTTGTACTTGTCCCACCTTCCTCCATGCCAGATCAAAACAGATCTTTTTCTGGCCATTTTTGGAGTTATCTTCTGCTGGTAATTTGTTACACTCTGTGGATTCTGCTGGTCCAGAGCTAATTCAGAGGCTGGATTTGCTAATTAGTCTGAGAATCATGGGAGAAGATCAGAAAGAAATGTATGTCCTCTCTGACATCTTGGTTCTACCTCCAGAAATCATAGCTTTTTATTCTCAAAATATATGCAAAGATAATTTTCAATATTCATCCTTATAAAATCTTGTGTTCCAATTTTTCTCCCACCTTTCCCCTATCCTCTTTCCTAAACAGCTAGTAATCTATGTTAAATATGAACAATTCTTTTATATGTGTGTGTGTATTTCTTTCCTTTTTTTTTTCTTATTTTTTTTTTTTCTGAGGCAATTGGGCTTAAGTGACTTACTTGTCCAAGGTCACACAGCTAGAGAGTGTTAAGTGTCTGAAACCAGATTTGAACTCGGGTCCTCCTGACTTCAGGGCTGATGCTCTATCCACTGCGCCACCTACTTGTCCCATATATGAATGTATGTGTGTGTGTGTGTATTTCTACATTTGTCATGCCGTACAAAAAAAATCAGATCAAATTGGAAGGAAAAATGAGAAAGAAAACAAAAAGCAAGCAAACAACACAAGAAGGTGAAAATAGTATATTATAATCCACATTCAGTCCCCACAGTCCTCTTTCTAGATGCAGAAAGTCTCCATCACAAGTCTATTGGAATTGGCCTGGATCATCTCATTGTTGAAAAGAACCAAGTCCATCAGAATTGATAAATCAAAATTCTTAATCTTGAGTCCAAGGATCCCTAAGGAGTCCATGGCTAAATTTCAAGGAGTCTAAGAACTCAGATTTTTAAAAACTGTATCTTTCTTTTTACTTCCAAATGATATTTAATGTTTCCTTCAATTATGAAATTAGGCAACAAATATTATTTCTGAGAAGGGGTCTATGGCCTTCACCAGACTGCCAAATGGGCCTATATCACAAATAGGTAAAAATCTCTATTCTAGATAGAGAAGAAACCTAAGGTGCTGTTTGAGCCAATAATTAGTTATTGAGGGAAGATCAGTTTCTAGAGAAGTTGAAGCTTTGAGTAAGCTCAATAGGCTGAAAGAAACAGTGGTCCAGGAAAGGGAATTTCTGGAGGGCAATTGGCTCCCTTTTGTAGCCTGCAACTTTTGTGGAATTTTAGCAAATGATAAGTATTTAACTGAATTATCTGAAGAGGAGAAGAGAGGTGAAGAGGGGAGGAATGGGGAGGGGAAATGAGGGCAGGGAAACAAAGTGGAGAAGAGAGAGGGGAAAAGAAGAGAAGAGAGAGAGAGGGAGAGAGGGAGGAGAAAGAGAGAGAGAGAGACAGGAGAGAGAGAGAAAAGGAGAGAGGGAGAAGAAGGGAGGGAAGGAGGGAAGAGGGAGAGGGGAGAGGAAGAGAGAAGGAGATGGGGAGAGGGAGAGAGGGAAAGGGAGAAGGAAAAGGAGGGAGGAAGAGAGAGAAGGAAAGGGGAGAGAGAGAAGGAGGGAGAGGGAGAATCGGGGACTGGGACAGCCAAGGAGAAGGAAGGGGAGATGGGGAAAGGGAGGGGGGAGGGACAGAGAGAAACAAAGAGAATTTGAGGGAGGAGCCAAGGATAATAATGATAGCTAATATTTGGGTTGTATTTACTATATGCTAAGCACTTTACATATTGTCCCATTTGATCCTGGGAGATACATGTTATTATTATGCCCCATTTTAGAGTTAAAGAAACTGAAGTTAAATGACTTATACAAGATCACAGAGCTAATATGTGTCTAAGATGAATTCAATTTCAAGTCTAGCCTAACATCAAGACCAGCCTACTATCCACTGTATCACCTGGCAATCAGGAAACTAGGAGGATAGTGGTAGCTTCAACCATAATAGAGAAGTTAGGAAAAATCAAAAGATTAGAAGGAAAGATGAGTTCAGTTTGGGACATGTTGAATTTAAGATATCAAGGACACATCCAGTTCAAAATACCTAAGATTTTTTCCACCACTAAATCTATTATCTCTGATTATTGAGATGGCTTCAAAATCAAGCCTGGTAGCTAGAGCTGCAATTTGAATCACAAGTCAGGAGTTTCTGTTTGTGTTAAGAAAACATCATACTCTGGGTCTTTCAGGAAAAATGATCTGGAATTTCCCATGTAAATGGCTCTATACCAAAACTCTTTAAATATTCTCCACCCACAACTTCCTTTCACCTGAGAAATTTTTACATGAACCCAGGTATTGGGTATTTAAAATAGATATTCAAATCAAACAGTTACTTCTAATAAATCATAATTATCCAACCTTCACATTCAGTTATGTAACCTCATATGGGTTCACAATCCATAGTTTAAGAAGCTGGGATCTGGAGGATACAATTTTTACTCATTTTTATGCACTATTGGGTTTAGGAGTCCATTTGTTGCTGAATGACATGATTCATAGAATCATAGAATCAACAATTTGGAAGGTTTCTCAGAAAGCGTTTCCCTTCCTCCCCCTTTGGTAAATTAGTAGCAGCACTCTAGCATTCTAATTCAAGGCTTTAGCAGCTTGCAAAGTGGAGAATAAGGGATGGGTATCCTTCAGGGCACCCCATCTATTGCACAACCTCAAATGATCCATATTTAGTTTGATCTCACATTTTGCTTACATTTCTTAGGTTCTTTTCAAATCTGTAGGAGTCCCTGTGGATGCTTCAACATTTTTGAGGAAACATTCCATCATTCACAAATGCCAACAAATAATTTATCCTACTTCTCTATCCTACAACTTAGCTTAAATAGAAACAGGTGGAAACGAGTGTCTGTGATATTGCAGTTAAGAAAATTTCCAGTGAGATACCTCGGGCAGGCTGGCATTTTCCTTTGGCTGATAACAGAAGTATCAGAAACACCACACCACCTGTGACCCAATAGGTTTAAGCTGTTTGTTTATTATCAGCAACTAGCTCCCCTTCACTTAGCCCCCAACTTGACCTTCTACAGTCTCATAAACTAGA
This sequence comes from Sminthopsis crassicaudata, assembly GCF_048593235.1. Classification (NCBI taxonomy): domain Eukaryota; kingdom Metazoa; phylum Chordata; class Mammalia; order Dasyuromorphia; family Dasyuridae; genus Sminthopsis; species Sminthopsis crassicaudata. The sequence continues at coordinate 181,900,968 of NC_133617.1, read as the reverse complement.
GCCTAATCATTTCCCTCGAGTCCTAGTTATAGGCCACACCTGGTGTTTTGTTGATTATCAAGCAGCTTTTTTAACAACCTGATTCCATGGAAGAGCCAAAAGGAGAAGGGAGGGAGAGGGTTTTGTGCTGTTTAAGACAAATTAAGTATTCACAAGGTGTGAAGAATCAATGAGTTGAATAGAGACCCAGTGTCAGAGTTAGGAAGAACTGGATTTACCTACCACTTCTGACTGGATGCATGATCCTGGGAAAGTTACCTAATCTCTCTGTCCTAAGTGCTGAGCACTATAAGTTGCAGAAAAGATGCTATCACAAGAAAATGTCTCTTCATCTGGAATTTTCCTATATCAATGAAATCACAGATCCACTTCTCTATCCTCATTCAAAAGAAGCCATGTTTAATAATATATTCTCCTTTGCTGATATGCATATTTATGTAGAGCAATTCATATATGTTCTCAAAGTTGGAAATGACTTCTGGGGTTTAATCAAAATACAAAAATACTAGCATGGTGCCCAAAGTAACAATTCTTTTCTGTCTTCTCTGCCTTGCAAAACGCAAACAAGAATATATAGATGTAAAAAAGAGGACCAGGGTAATTCTTAGTATTTTCAAATTTCATTTATATATGCTAAGTACTATATGGCATC
>NC_133617.1:181547816-181595316 GCF_048593235.1 Sminthopsis crassicaudata | reverse complement strand
GTTCAAATCTGCTCTCAGACATTTAAAACATCTTGGCTGTGTGACCCTAGGCAAGTCACTTAATCTCAATTGCCTCAGGGAAAAAACACCCTCCATTGAGAAATTTGGAACTATGTCCAAAGGGCTATATTCTTTTATCCCGAAGTGCCATTACTAGGCTTATATCTCAAAGAGATCATAAAAGAGGGGAAAAACCCACAAGTACAAAAATGTTTGTAGCAAGTTTTTTTGTTGTTGTTTTTTTGCATGTGTGGTGACAAGGAGCTGAAAATTGAGTGGATGCTCATGAACTAGAGAATGGTTGAATAAGTTAGGGTATATGAATGTAAATGAATATTATTGCTTTATAAGAAATAATGAATCTGCTGATTTTAGAAAAGCTTGGGAAAATTTACATGAACTGACACTAAATGGAATGAGCAAAACCAGGAAAACATTATACCCAGCAACAGCAAATTGTATGATAAACCAACTATGATATAATTATCTCTGATAAGTAATGAGGTGATCCAAGACAATTCCAATAAACTGTATGTGGAAAATGCCATTTGCATCCAGAGAGAGAACTATGGAGACTGAATACACAGATCAAGGCATACTATTTTCATTTTTTTTTCTTCTGGATTTTTCTTTTTTGTGGTTTTCCCCTTTTGTTCTGATTTTTCTTTCCCAGCATAACTCATATGGAAATAGGTAAAAAATGAATGTCCATGTATAACCTAAAACATATTTTAATTATTCTATTAAAAACCTCCTTTTAAAATAAATAAACCATCTCCTTAGAACTCATCCCTTATGGGAAGTTGTCTATAGTTAAGGCTAGGGATAAAGACTAATTCAGTAATTTCATTGAAAGTAACCTCTACACAATAGTGCCCACTCCTTTGCCCGGTATCCTCCTATAGATGTAGTGTTAGGCGAATACTGCCTAAAACACCTGAGGAAAAAAAAAACAACTAGAAATGTCCAGAATTAGAAATTTTCCCATAATGATTCCCTAGGCATAATGGAGTAATGAAAAGACCCTGGGTCCAAATCAAGTCTCTGAAGTTTATTTACCTGTGAGACTAGGTGAGTTCCAGAGCATCAGTTTCCTTGTCTGAAAAATGGAAATCTTGAACTATATAAGAACAAGCACTTATTAAGTTATTGCTATGTACCAGACACTGTGCTAAGTACTTGACATATCTTATGTGATCAAGGCAACATTTTTGGGAAGTAACATGTTTCTATTTTATGCTTTGCTTGGCATGAATAATCAGAGGGCCAATGAACAAAGTTCTTTCTGTTGTTAAATCTTTCAAAGAATTATGAATGATCAGCATGAGGGGTGCCTTGTTGCAGAAAAGCTTTAAGGCTTCTTTTTGCTTTAGAAAATCAAGTACATAGCCCATCAACAGTAAGATCTTTTATTCTCTTCAACTTTCTATCAACTATGTGACCATAAAGATGGTGTCTACTAAAAAAAATTGTGAAAGCCTTTCCTTTTCCTTTTTCATACTTTTGACAAGGAGGCATGAACAAATTTTTCTCAAAAAGATTTTGCAAAGGTAAGAAATTATACATATAGGACTACATCAATTGAACTTTATTCATTTGACTTTTTTTCAGAATTGCTAATAGGAAAAAAAGCAATCTCTTACTAAACTAAACCAATAGAATAAGAAGGCTCTAAGTATTTTATAAAAACATAGAGCTTCAAGTATGTTTTCCCTATGAAGAAGCTAATGATTTCATCTTGAAAACCAGTAAGACCATGTACTTGGAGCCTTCACTGTGTGCTTTGCCCCCAAGCAATGTCTAAATTGGGATTGAATGGAGAATAAGACTGAGTTCTCTGACTTTTTTTTTTTTACAGACAGGCCTGAAATGATCACTACCTTTGTACATACTTGCCCAAGGAGACTGCCTGTTTATAAGTCATTTCACTAACTCAATATACCAACTAACATAATCCTGCTTTGTGCTTTCACTTCAAATGTTAATTATGGGTAACTCATTCCTCATATATTTACTTCTTCAAGGAGCTGGCATTTTATTGATGAAGTCTAACTACATGGACCTCAAATCCTCTGAAACTTGATAGATCACCTCCAAGAATTGCTGTGTCCAAAAAGTTTATAATTCTTTTTTTGTGATGCAATTATGATGCAATTAAATGACTTGCCCAGTCACATAGCTAGGAAGTATTAAGTGTCTGAGGCTGGATTTGAAACTCAGGTCCTCCTGACTTCAGGGCCAGAGCTCTATTTACTGTGCCATCTCGCTGCCCCCCACCAAAAAAAAATTTATAATTTTATAGCCAATCTGATAATTCAGAGGCAGTATTACAGAGTGACTTCTGTACTAAACTTGGAATCAGAAAATTTTGGAATGTTTGTGGTAGCCCCTTTTGTAGTGGCAAGAAACTGGAAACTGAGGGGATGCCCATCAGTTGGAGAGAGGCTGAATAAGTTACATGATATGAATGTTATAGAATATTATTGTTCTGTAAGAAACGATCAGCAGGATGATTTTAAAGAAGACTGAAGAGACTTACATGAACTGAAGCTAGGTGAAATGAGCAGAACCAGGAGATCATTATTCAAGATAACAATAAGATTATACAATGTTCAATTCTGATGGACGTGATTCTGAAGTGGAAAAGCACTCCAAATGGGACTGTGAGAAACATAATCTTGAATCTTTGTAGTTAGAAGTTTATTACTAGTTCTTCACTCCCTAATGCAGATGGTATTTTTAACAACCCAGATGTACTGTCCTGAGAGACCTGAGACCTTCACAACCTGATAAACTTAAAGAAATACTGCTTGCTGTTACCTGAGAATGACTCTTTTAGAGTGATAACTTTTTTGCCTCCTGTTTAGAATAGAAATTCCTTTATTATGACAAATGTATCAAGAAACATTTGATGTCTCTCTTTTCTTTCTCTAAATATATGGCCGTGAGGCCACTTATTACTGACCCCTCCAGTCTTGGTGTGGGGGCCAGTATTACTGGTTAGTAATAAACGCTCTTAAAACTTCATTATTTTGGCTGCCCTATTTTTCTCTCATCTGGGCACTTCAACTCTTTCCAACAATGAGATGATTCAGGCCAGTTCCAATGAAGAGAGCCATCTACACTCAGAGAGATGACCACAACATAGCATTTTCATTCTTTTTGTTGTTGTTTGTTTGCATTTTATTTTTTCTAATTTTTTTTCCTTTTTGATCTGATTTTTCTTGTGCAGCAAGATAATTGTATAAATATGTATACATATATTGGATTGTATATATATATATATATATATATATATATATATATATATATATATATATATATATATATATATATATAAACTTGTTTAACTATATAATCCATATAGTGGATTACTTGCCATTTAAGGGAAGGGGTAGGGGGAAAGAGGGAAAAACTTGGAACACAAAATTAGAAAAAGAATAAGATAAATTAATTATTGTAAAAAAAAAAAAAAGAAAAAAGAAAATTTGGAGTTCAAATACTACCTCAGACACTTGCTACTTGTGTGTGTGTGATTTGGAGTAAGTTATTCAACCTTTCTGTGTCTCACCTTATTTATCTGTAAAATGTGTAGTTAGACTCAATAGTTTCTAGGTTCCTTTCCTAAGAATCTCTGTGTATTTGCCTGGGTTTATCCTTGAATATTCAGCATATAGTCATCTCTTAGGTCAATACTTGAAGCTTTTACAAGTTGGCAGCACCTGTCAGAGCTCACACTCCTTTGGCAAAGTCTTCTAGTACCCAGGGTCACCCCAGGCAATAATGGTGAGGCATCAGATGAGAATGTGGGTTTCTCAGGTAATTTTTATAAAGCAGGTCTGAGTGTATCATTTTGCAGTGGCTGTTTTCCTATCCTATGAGGTCCAATGATTTATTCACCACACCACCTATTTGAGAAAGGCTTCATGAAGGTGGCAGGGTTTGAGTCTCTCATCACCATGAAGTCTGCAAATACTTCCCACCCTTGACAATGGTCAGAAAAACTTCTCTATGGTTCAGTCTACATTTCTACCACAAGTAATTAAAAAGAAATCTAGTAATTGCATGGTTAACTTTATTGCTATAGGGAAGCAAAGAAGATTATTAAGGTTCCAAAGTAGAATCATTCTCAGAATGGGTCAAATTAGTTGAATAATTCAATCATAAATAAATATTTATGAAGCATGTCCCATGCAGCAGGTACTGGTCTAGTTCTTGGCAATACAAGCACGAAAATGAAACAATCTCTATTCTTAAGGAGTTTACACTTTATCAAGAACATGTGTAAGAAAATATAAAACAAGAGAATAAATATGAACAGATCCAAGGTAGTTCAATATAAGCCAGTTAGAATTGAGGAGCACTAGCAATTAAAGAGACTAGAAGCTTCATTAGTTTCCAATTTCCTCCTTTGCATTACTCTATGTTCACATAGCTTCCATGTGAATATTCAACAAAACTAGCTTTGATCATTGAAGAAAAAAAAAAGCCCTACTCAGCATTCTAAGTACTATTGCAGCTAGCTTCTGTAAACTGTGATCAAGAAACTGGGCCATTTTAATTTGAAATCATTCCAATTTTTCATAGTGTTTCTACAAGAAGGAATAAAAAAATAGATAAGAACAATGGCACTAATGCATGTCTGCATAGCATAAGGTAATGTGAAGGGCTGAAAAGCATCTGGTAGATTAGGACTGCCTGTGGCACTGGAAACAACAACAAACATGGAGCATCAAGACCATGAGGAGCAGCACTGTTGGGCAATGGGAAGATAAAGAAGTACATGATATAGTTCTTGCTTATAAGGTGTTCACTTCCTAGACAAAGAGACAGAATATATGCATGAAAGGATAAATAACTATTCTTAGGGAGTTTAAGCTATGAAAGATAGAAAGGAGGGAGGAAGGGAGAGATAGGAAAAGAGAAAAGGATGAAGGAAGGAGGAAAAGAAAGAAGAACAGATGAAAAAGTAAAGAGGGAAGGAAGAAAAAAGGGAGTGAAGAAGGAAGACAGGAAGGAAGGAAGGAAAGCAAGGAAGGGAAGAAGGAAGGGAGAAAAAGATTCTGTGCTAGGCATTGTGCTTATCACTTTCCAAATATGATTTTATTTGATCTTCACAACAACTCTGTGAGGTAAGTGCTATTATTATTCTCATTTTACAGTTGACCAAATGTGGAGAGACTGAAGTTAGGTGACTTAACCACAATCATATGACTAGTAAGTGTCGTGTCTAAGTTTGGATATGAAATCAGGTCTTCCTGACTCCAGGTCCAGTGATCTATCCACAGCATCACTTAGCTATATTTGAGGAATGCCTCATGCAGAAAGAAGAGCTTGAACTGGGTTGTAGGAACTGTCTATAACAAAAGCTCTGGGCTGAGAGAGAACTCTATCAGAAATGACCTCTATCTCCTGACTCATAAATCCTTTCTCTACACAATTATCTCCAACAGGTCTTTCAGCCCCAATACACAATCATAAAATAAATAAAACCCATTTTAAAAATATTGTTTTGACAATTACAACTGGAATTCCTAATCCTGGTCTTCTGTACATGTGGCAGAAAGAGTAATGGTCAAGGATGGATGTAGCAAATTCATTGCCAGAGCAAAGCCCCCTAGTGTGTTCAGAACAAGATTAAAAAATATTTGGGGAAGATTTAACAAAATAAAATTTAAAAATAATACAGCATTGTTAATTTGTGATATTCTAAGTCAAGATGCTACAATAAGCATACATTTTCTATTTGAATTTGACACCTCTGGTCTAAGAGTTGGGAAAAACTAGATTAAAGTCTGAGGTTTGACACTTTGTGGACAAGTCACAGCTCTTTCTCCCTTTGTAAAATGGGGGCATTGAACTAGATGATCTTCATATCCCTTCTAATTCTAAATCCATAGTCCTGTAATCTTCCAATTCTGCCATCTACTCCTTGACTCCACATCCATCTACCTAAAGCACAGAGGCAATATATCATGATATAAGAGCATTGAGCTAGAAGATATAAAAGACCTGAGTTCAACTTTGAGCTCTTCTTTTGCTACCTGTATGGTCGTGGTCAAATCATTTAACTAACTTGTCTCAATCAGTTTCCTCATCAGTAAAATGAGAAAAGGAAAATTTTTATTTTATGTTCTAACTTTAACATTCAATGGAAAATATTTCCATAAAAAAAATTGTCACCACTAGACACATCTTTCAACTTCAATGGTAGAAAGGGAGAAAATCAAAGTCAAAGTCAAGAATATTGAAAAAAAAGTTAATGCTGATCTAATCATTCTATAGAGCAAGTTGGAGTAATAAGTGTGAAAAATAGGGAAAAGTCCAGGTCGAATAGATTGCCTGGTGCAGAAAGGGAAATAATGTCCAATGAGGCTGAAAAGATAAATTGTAAATATGCTTAGGCCAGGTGGTAAAGGGCTTTACCTCTAAACATAAGAATTTACATTTAATCCTAGAGGCAATGAGAAGGCACTGGAGTTGACTGAGTAGAGGGATGATTTGATCTGTGTTTAGGGAAAATCTTTTAAATAATAGCATATGTGATTCTGGAAGGTGAGAAATCTGAAACAGGGATATCACTCAGGAGACTGTGGCAATAATGTAAGAACTAGGTGATGAAGCCCTGGACTGAGGTGGCCACGGGAGGTAGGTCACCCAAAACTTGTTATCATAAAAAGATGTCCAGCCTCTTGGGCAAACATTTCTGTAAAGTTAAAAAAAAAAAGCTGCTAGACTCATATATGCTCCATTAATTTTTACTTCCTCCAGAGAGAAAATTTCTACTCTGCTACTTGACTCATCACTATTTAGCCCATAGCATTTCACCAGTGCTTAATCTTACTTCTTGCTATTCCAAAAGAACAAACCTATACATTCCTGCTTCATTCCCACTTATATTCAAATCCACATACTAGCTTGCTGGGAGACATAGGCAAATTATGTAACCCGCCTTTCCTCTTCTGTAAACTGGATGTAGCAATAGAACCTACCTCCCAGAGTTGTAAGAATAAAAAAGAAATAATATTTTAAAGAGCGTTTTAAAACTATAGAATGCCTTGCTGTTATTATGATTATTTTGTAATGACAGCAGCAGCAATAGCAGTAACAGCAGTAATACCCGAAGTAGTCGTAGCAGTAGTGACAGAAGTAGTAGTATTACTTGTACTAGAAGATGTAGTGATATAGCAGCAATAGTAGTAGAAGTAGTAGTAGAAGAAGAAAGAGGAAGAAGAAAAGAAGAAAGAAGAAAAATAAGTAGTAGTAGTAGTAGTAGTAGTACTAGTAACTAACATTTATTTAATACTTACTGTGTGCTAAGTACTATATATAGCAACAGCAGCAGCAGAAACAGCAGTAGCAGCAGTAATAGCTATAGTAGTAGTAGCAGTAACAGTAGTGGTAGCAATAATAGTAGGAGCTGCAGTAGTGACAAAAATAGAAGCGTTTCATTTTTCTTCACAACAACAAAGGAAATAGGTGCTATTATTATCTTAGTTTTATAGATGAGGAAGCTGAGACAGATAGAAATTAAGAGATTTGTCCAAGCTGACAAATTTATTTAAATTTAGGTCTTCCTGATTCCAGATCTGGCTTTCTATTCAGTGATAATGAGGAGGAAGAAATGGAAGAAAAAGGAAGAAGAGAAAGAAGAGGAGAGGAGGAGAAGGAGAAGGGGAAAAAAGATGTCACAATGGTGATGGTGATGGTTCAGAAGGGAGAAAATGTGGTAGAGCAAGAGGAGGAAGAGGAGTGTATGCCTTCATCTGAAATCATCTCTTCTTTTCTTTCCATTCTTTCATATCCCATTCCTTTAAAAATTTCCTTAAAATCAATCCTTCCAGGAAATCTTCCTAGTTAAAGGCAGAAATTGGGAATTTCTTTGATATTAATGTACAATAGTGTACTCCTTTTCCACCGATTTTTCCTATTAAGCACGTACATACATTAATCTAGTAGAACAGCAAGGAAGGTAGGGCAGGAGAGTATCCCCAAATAAGAAGCATCAGTTTCTCATTCCAGTGATTCCACTGACCAAATGAGTGACTTTTAATTTCTTATTGTCTCTCTGTAGCTTCATTTTCATCATCTATAAAGAGAGGGTTTCAAGCTAAATTAAAAAAAAAATGATGATGATGCCCTAATAATGCAATGAAAAATGCAGCATAATAATCACCCAAAACAAATCTTAACTTTGATCGATTTGATACCATTCTAGGTGGCAAATGATGAAGCATGCTGGCAACCTCCAGAGAAAAATGCGGCAGAATGAGACACGCATTTTGGAACAACATGGAATGTGTTTTCTTGACTAAATACATATGTTGGAAAAACTGGGTTTTTTTCTTTTTTTCACTAAGGAGAGAAAGTTAATGCTGCCCAATTGAAAAAAAAGTAAATTACTTAACATGTAACAAGAAAATTGGATTTACACACATATATTGTATCTAGATTATACTGTAACACATGTAAAATGTATGGGATTGCCTGTCATCTAGGGGAGAGAGTGGAGGGAGGGGAAAATTTGGAAAAATGAATACAAGGGATAATGTTATAAAAACAAATTACTCAAGCATATATACTGTCAAAAAATGTATAATTATAAAATTAATAAAAAAAAGAAAAAAAAGTAAATTAAAATAAAAGTGTATTTTAAATGTATTAAATTGACATGTAACATCCATTATCTTGGCTTAATGTAAGGCCTTCCAGCTAGACACCTGAGTTGAAGTTTCAATGATTTCATAACCATTTCACTTAATACAATTAAACCTCAGTTTCCTCTTCTCTAAGTTGGGGACAAGTAATCCCACACTGCAATGTGAAAAGGAAAGTAGTTTGTTAAGTTGTAAAGTGTTCCACAAATGTGAGCCATTCCTGCTAGACTGAGGATGATGCTTTTGTGAACCTACTCAGATAAAAGAATGTAGGTCAGCCTCCTTACTGTTTGCCCACAGCAGCCAAAATCCTGGATAACAGCAGGGCCTTTTTTAGTGCAGGGATCAAAGTACCCCTGTGTGTAAAGTGCCCATTGTTCATTAGTGAAATATTGCTTGCACCTGCACCTCAGAGGTGTATCACTTTCTGGGCTCCCCCCATCCTTCACCTCAGTTTCAGCAGGCTGTAGCGAGATCACAGAGGCCAGTCACTTTGGTGACGACAGAAGCCACGCTCTGCCAGTCAAAAGCTGGATCCAGCTGTGGCTTAGGTCCTGTGTGAACCAGGTGTTCATTGCTTACTCAGAATCCTGCTGCCAAGACCTGGCTCTGGGCTCAGGCCCACAGCTGTTCTTCCAATCACAGACCCCTTCTCACTTCTTGCCTCCCCAGCAGGGGCCTGAGAACACAAGTCAAGTCTTCTAGGAAACTCAAGGTAAAGAAAGGGAGAGAAGACTGGAAACTTTGAAAAGGCCAAAGTTAGGGGCTTGAATCATTGATATTTTATAGAGGCCATTAAAAAGAGAAATCAAACAAATGCGAGAAGAGCATGACATCCTTCATCCCATCTCCTAGAAGGATGCCATAGGAGTCCATGATGGAAAGGCAAGAAAAGAACATCAAGAAATAATGATTACAAAACAAATCGTTTTGTGTTTATAATCACTGACATTAATAATATTATTAATATTATTATTTATGATCTACATGGTTCCCTACCACTGAAACTAATGCCAGCATTATTTTCAACATAGTCATCATGATAAAATAAAAGTCTTAGATTGACATATAAAGTCTATTAAGAGCTTTAACTCTATCTTGTATTAAAAAACTATTTGGTCTTCTTCTAGACCTCTGATTTTATCAGGGCCCCTCAATGAGACAACTTCTCTACCAGAGCTAATCAGCAATTATTCTTGCCTGAACACTGAGATGTCAAGTCTTGTCATCCTGCCAAGGGTATCCAGAAACAGGAGTTTCTGATTCTGAAGCTAGCTCTCTATAGGCTGTCATCTATCTCTCTGTGACACTAATACTTATAACAACTGATCATTGTATTTACTTAAAGTTTGCAAAGGTAGTGTAAGGTAGTGTAAGCATTATGGTTCATATTTACAGATGAATAAATTGCTGGCTAGCGATATCCATAATGAAAGCTAGTCACTATAATATACTTTTCACTGATTCAGCATACAGATTAAGCCTCTAGGATTATAATTCTAAGGCTGGAAAGGACCTAAGGAGCTTCTTAGTTTACAGGTGAGAAAGTTGAGGCCCAGAGAGATTTAGTGACACAGGAGATAACATAGGAAGTGTAACCAAAGTGAGATTTGAACCTACTCTCTGACTTCAAATCTAGTATTTTCATCCCACTTGTCCTTGAAAAGGTAGCAAAGGCTAAGATACACAAGGATTCTGTTACGTTATCCTTCCTTTCATGATACTTAGCATACCTTCTTGTAGAAGGGCAACATACAAGCACCAATAATTCCACCATAGAATCTGAACTACCAATAAAAACAAAATAAAAAAAAAAACTTCATTATTCACACCATTTGAACAAAAAGGAGTCAAGAATTCTTACCATCTATCCTATTTCTGCAGCCTTGAGACCCCCAGAAGCTGTCATCTAACCAAATGATTCATCCCAAGGATCCTTTGGACCTTGCTATTTTCCCCCCCTGCTCAATACTTAGGATTTCTGTACCTTTTACCCATCCCAAAACCCAATTCTTTTATGCTTTATCACCTCCCCAGTTTGAATGCTTTATCATCCCTCCACATCTGAATTCTTTGAAAGCCAAAATTGTCATCTTTTTTTTTTCCCTATTTGTATCTCCAGTAGTTAACCTTGTTATTTCTTTAGTTTAGGGAAGTCATTGGAGAGGAAACTTCTTTTATTAACACAAATTGACCCTTCTTCTAGAGTCTTAAGAATTGCCTCAGGCACTTAGAGACCTAGTAACTTATCCTGGATCATCATGTGTTAGAATTAGGATGTGAACTCAGATCTTCATGATATCACACAATCAGATCAATAATCATTATGCTTCTTCTTATGGCACTTAATACTTAAAGACATTTTCACATTCAAACAGAGGTACAAAAAAAAATTAGTGTCATCTAATATTTGAAGAAAGTGGTTCTTTGAGTGAAGGATTTCAGTAGTTTCCTCATCTGTAAAATGGAAATAATAATAGCACCCATCTCCCAAAATGTTATCCATGGAGGTTAAATTGGGCAGCAAGGTGACAGGCTTGGAGTCAGGAACATTTGAATTAAAATCTGGCCCCCACACTCTTAATAATCTTGTAATTCTGGACAAAAGACTTAAATTCTATATGTCTCAGTTTCCTCATTTGTATCATAGGAATAATAATAGCATCTAACTCTCAAGAAGAATGTGAGGATCAAATGAGAAAATAATCTTGTCATAGTACAATGCCTGACATATGGTAAGTATTATATTTAAATAACTGTCATTGTTTTTCTTGTGCATCATGTTAATTGTGGAAATACATATAGAAGAATTACACATGTTTAACATATATTGGATTACTTACCATCTAGGGGAGGGAGTTGGGGAAGAGAAGGAGAAAAAAATTGGAACACAAGGATTTGAGAGGGTGAATGTTGAAAACTATCTAAGCATTTGTTTTGAAAATAAGAACTTTATAAAAATAAAAATAAATAGCTATCATTTATGATAGCCGTTTTAGAAAGCATGAAAACTGGAGAATATGTGGCCCTTTGACAATTTTATTGAGCTATATATAGTAGTAGAGGAAAGAAATAGAACTAGAAATAGAACTATTTGGGAGAGAGGTCACTATTTACTCAAAGAATATGATTGAATGTGTAGGTGATCTAAATCCATGAACCAGAGAAAGAAGGAATTATTGAGATTTTACTGTATTTATTTTTGTCCTTTTCCCCAAAAGCATATATAACAGACAAAAAGCAGGAGAGCTAATGCATTGTGCTCCCTGAACACTACCACCTCTTCCCTAAACCAAAAACGAGTTTCTTCATTCTATAAACCAAGAAATAAGAAAAAATTGAAAGCCTGGTGATTCCCAGTCAAAAAAAAAAACAACAACACTCTTATTGATAGAGCATTCCTTAAGATGTGGGCAAAGTACAACTCCCAGAGCTGGGAACCTAAAGACGGCAAATAATAATAACAATAATAAAATGTTAATAGTGTAAAAGACCTTCTAAATAACACTGTTACACAATGACTCATCCTTTCACTGACTTTTACTGTTCTCCACCAGTTGGACAGCTGTGTTGGCCATGTGAAATAAGGGAATTTTTTTTTTGTTCCAAAGAGAGGAAGAGGAAAAAAAAGAGAAAGAAAGAAACCCCCACAGAAAACAGCACTTCTATGTGTGTCTGCTGAAACCATAATTACTGTATGACTTCAGCTCTCCTGACCTAATAGTAGTCACTTCATTAGTCACTGGACTTGGAAGGAACAGATGGGCATGTATGGATTCAAAAACAGAAAAAAATGAAATGAGACAGGCCTGTAATCCTGGCTCAAATCTAAGAAGGAGAGATTTTCCTCATAGAAGGGAGAGGGGAGAAAAGGCGGACACTTAAATAAGATGATACTGTGATATGCTTCCAGACTACCTTCGAGGAGAGGAAAATCATCACCAAGGTGCTGGTCTGAGAGAATGGCTTTCCCAGTTGCTCTGTCTCTGCACAGGTCAAGTTTATTTAGATAGCCTGTATCAGAAATGGCATTTGAAATATCTTTTTATGTCCTCTTTTGAAATCTTTCTTAGCATTTTCATTTAAATTATAGTGTGGGTTGGTTTGTTTGTTTTTTTAATAGTTGTCAAAATGTTGCCAAGATGCTGCAATCATGAGGCTACAGAGGAACACTGAGAGGGACATTGCCTTCTGGCCCAGGATTTGCCCTGGCATTTTGGAGCTCTGAGTTCTATCTAGTCCTTTCCTTGCTTCAGGCCAAATCCCATTACAGTGGGTGGGCAAATTATTTCACTATGTTGGAATTTCATTATATTGAGTATTGGTCAAAAGTAAGTAGGTTATTGGCTGAGATTTGGGAAAATGTTATAGTAAGAATTGAGGGATTGGGTTTTAAGTAGGTTTGATCTGTAATGACTCGACCCTTAGATTTGTGAGTTTCTCAGTATCTCTCCCAAGCAATGTGCATAAGTAAATTTCACTAGATCACAGGATTTTTCTTCTAACTGGAAGAATGTGTCAATTCAATCAAATTTGAAAAAATATTTGTTAAACACCTACTATGTGCTGGGCACTGTGTTGAATAATGGGAATCCAAAGACAAAAATCAAAATAGTACCTGACCTCAAAAAGGTTAAATTCTCATTAGGAGAAAATAAGAGAATCACAGATAATATATATAAAGTTATTTAGAGGAGCAAATAATTTAACAATTGAGAGACTCAAAGAAGGCATCACATAGGAAAAACTGAGGCTTTAATGAAGGTTTTTGTTGTTCAGTCATATCTGACTCTTTGTGACCCCATTTGGAATTTTCTTGACAATGATAGTAGAATAGTTTGTCTTTCCTTCTCCAGCTCATTTTACAAGTGAAGAATCTGAGGCAGAGTTTAAGTGACTTGCCCAGAATCACATAGGTAGCAAGTATTTGAAGTCAGATTTTGACTAGCAAAAGTAAGTGTTCCTGACTCCAGGCTCTGCACTCTATCCACAGCATTACCTGGTTGCTTCCATCTCCAATAGGGACAAAAGAGAAAAAAAAAGGGGGGAAATCTTTAATTTCTTTATTTTGTAGAAGTCTTAAGTTACATTACCACACTTACTTCCTGTTAGTACGCTATCATTAAATAAAGATGAAAAAATTTCTAAAAGATAGTAATTTATAGTGGGTGTCTGAAAAGATTGGAGGGCTGGTTTAGGGTTTTTTTTTCTTTGAAGGTGAAAATTTATACAAGTGCCATAATTAGTTCAAATGACAATTTTAATAAATACCATGAGTTGGTACTAAACATACAAACCCCAGAGATTATTAATGATTTAAATAATCAATGCCTACATTTTGTCCTCTGTCATTTTAATCCTATGTAAACTATATTTACAAAGTAAAATTGATAATTTAGCAAATAATAAAGTTAACTCAACTGAACTCCTCAGTTCCAAAGTAGTTAGAAAATGTTAATTTGAGTACATACTAAATAGAAATTGCACTGAAAGAATATTTCCATCTGAAAAGTAGGTGGGAACCAGGGACAGAAGGGACACGGGTACTACTCTCTGCTCCTGTTGATTGTAACAGTATATGGATAATTTAACTCTGAGATTTCAAGGTTCCCAGAGACAATATCTATTCTCATTTTGACTTGGACAGGTCAATTACCATATGCCAACCATTTAACTCCTGAAAAGACTAGATCACCTTTCTTATTCTACATTCACCTGACATCAAAATACTAACACACATCTAGAGCATGTTTTACTAACACAGTTTTCCATAAATTACTTTCTCAATTATGTATAATTGTTGGGTTTTGCTATCTGTAATGTCTATCCATAAGCCTTTTCTATGACAAAAAAACTGACTCAAAGATTTCTTTAATAGTGGATTGCCAAAGTCTTCTGGAGTCTCTGCCAGAACATTCTGCAGATCCCCTCACCTTTTTCTAACTCCAGTCTCTGCTCTAGCTGCACAAGGAATGTAAGGTGGGTTTGCCTAGACTCAGTGAATGCCTCTGGCCTCTGGCCTTTTTCAGATTATCATCACCTGCCTGGTACATTTCACCAACCTTTAAATTTCTCTCCCAACTTCCAGTTTACCCCCTCTGCATTCCAATCATCAGAGAGTTGCTATTTGTACAATACAGATCTAACCATGTTGCTCCTCTACTCAAGAATCATCAATTTTGCTGCCAGGATAAACTACAAGATTCTCAACCTGCCATTTGATAGCTGATACTATATGATTCCCATATAACTTTTCAAATCAATCAATAAGTATATTTACTAAGTACCAAAAATTGTATTAACTCTGGGGATACAACATAAAAGCAAATATATTACATTTCTGATGGGAAAGAAAAGACATTAGGCCCAAGGACAGATTTCAAAGAACATCCACAGTTGGGAGCCAGGTCATGGATGAAGATCTGGCTAAAGAAACTAAGAAGTGGTTAGGAGAACTAAGAGAGATGACAGAGACACAATAATCAAGAGAGAAAAGAATATTAGTATGAAGAGACAATTTTCAAATAAAGAAAACAAACCCATCTATAGTCATATAAAAATGCTCTAAATTATTATTGGTTAGAAAAATGCAAAGTAAAACAGTTCTGAGGTACTATCTCATCCCTATCAGATTGACTAAGATGACAGAAAAAGATAATGATAAATTTCAGAGAAGATGTGGGAAAACTGGGACACTAGTACATTGTTGGTGGAGTAGTGAAGTGATGTAGCCATTCTGGAGAGCACAAGGGGGTTATAAAATTGTACATACCCTTTGACCCAGCAGTGCTCCTCCTGGGTCGGTATCCCAAAGAGACCATAAAAATGGGAAAAGAACCCACAACATGACAAAGATGGAAATATGTTTTAAATGATTATACATGTATAACCTATATCAGATTGCTTGTTGTGTTGGGGAGGGAGGAAAGGAGAGGGAGAAAAAATTGGAATTCAAAATATTACAAAAATGAATGTTGAAAACTATTTTACATGTAATTGAAAGATGAAATATTATTAAGGAAAAATAAAAGAAAAAGAAGATAGTATTCAGGAAGAAAAGGTCAACAATGTATTATGTTGTACAAGGGTCATTTGATGGTTAAGAGATTATTGGCAAACTTTGATAAGCTTGGAAGTCAGACTACTAGAGGGTCTAAAAGAGAGTAAGAGGAGAAGTGGAGGTACTAATGATGCTTTTTCAAAAAGTTTAATTAAGAAAGGTATGAAAAATGTTGTAGGATAACTAGCAAAAATGGGATCAAGTAAGGCTAAAGATTGGGCATGTTTATAGGTAGCAGGGAGAGAACCAGGAAAGAAAGAAGGGCTGGAGATCAGAAAGAAATGGGGTGGAGAAGAGAAGATGAAAGAATATGGCATCACAGATGCATGTAGAGGAGCTGACCTTGGAAAATAGAAGGGATACTTACCTTATCATCAGAGATTGGAGTTAAGGTGATAGTGAGGTGCAATGTGAAAGGGGTGTGAAATGAGGAGGAGGGAAAAAGGGAACTCTCAGGGAATAGTCTTCATTTTTGTTGAACTATGAACTAAGAAGTTCATAACCAAGAGGATGGGAGGAGACAGTGGCCTGGGAGCCTGAGGAGAGAAGAAAATATAACAGCTGATGTGGTATCCCTATGTAGTACAATGGATAAACACTGGACTTTGAATCAGAAACATTTATCTTTGTAAGTTAAAATCTGGTCTCAGATGCTTATTAGCTGTGTGACCCTCTTAGTCACTTTAACCCTGTTTGCCTCAATTTCCTCCTTTATAAAATGAGCTGGAGAAGGAAGTTCCCTTATCAAGGAAACCCCAAATGAGATCCTAAAGAGAAGATCACAACTGAAAACAATTCAACAATAAAGATGAAGGGAGTAAAATAGAGAATCAATTAAGGAAGTATAATAACATTGCTTTGCTTTAATGATGACTCCAGTAAGAATAGGTAGCATAAATTTGTAGTGGATTAGATAAGCACAATTTCAAGATTTAATTTAGTTCCTTCCATTCAAGAACATTAGTAAGAACAAAGGAGATAAATGGGGAAAGTAATACAGAATTGGGATTTGGCAAGACATGATCAGCAATAATACAAGGGAGAATGGTACTGATAAGTAGAGATTGGTGTAGAGTTGCACTGGTTCATCAATAAACCACCATTGGGAAGGGAGAAGAGTATTACCAAAGCAGCGTGAGGGCTTAAGATAGTACTGAAGGATAGAAGGATTGGCAGTCACAGTAAGAATAATGAATGGTTTAAGAGGAATGACACACACATAGAGAAACATGGAAAGATAAAGGATTAGGATCACATAAAGGAAATTCATAGTTCCTGAAAATGGAAGTGGAAAATTTATGGGTAACATCAAGATCAAAGGTACGACCATTGTGTGTGTAGCTGACCTTGAATAAAGGAGCAGGACATGGTACTTGAGTAAAATGAGGGACTGGGAAGTAAAAGTTCTTACCCTCCATCCATCTCTCCCTAGTCAGAAACTTGGACTCTAGGTTCCCTGTCTTTGATAGGTGAGCTTTTTACTTCTCTTTTTCAAGGACCCTTCAGGCTTCCATACCACTTTCTGTCTGTCTCTTCACCATGTCTCTACTTTCCAGCACCCATTTATGTGTTGTTTTCCCCCACTATAATATAAACTCCTCAAAGAGAGATACTGTATTGCATGCTTGTAATTGTAACCCTAGAACTGGCCTAGCACATAGAAAGCTAAATCAATGCTCTATTATTTAACATGACACAAATATATCTATACATAGATATATAAATATCAACAACAACTGTATATTAAAGTCCCTAGCATGAGAAAAGAAGTTGGGTTATAGAGGAAGACTGAAATTATAGAGAAAGGAGGGAGATTATCCTGGAAGTATAACTATCATCTAGACTTGGTATTAAAATTAGATTGAATGAATTTTAAAGGATAAGAGGTTGCTAAGTGATATCAATAAAGAGAGAGTCTAGAAGTAGCAAGTTTATGGAAATTTTTTAAAATTAAATTTTTTAATTTTCAAAATGCATGCAAAGATAGTTTTCAACATTAAATCTTGAAAAACCTTGTGTTCCAAATTTTTCTCCCCCCCTCCCTCCACCCCCTTCACTAGACAGTAAGTAACCCACTATATGTTGTAATGTTCAATTCTTCTATACATATTTACATATTTATCACACAGCAAAAGAAAACAGATCAAAAGGGGGGAAAGTGATGGAAAAAAAGTAATCAAACAACAAAAATGGTGAAAAACCCACATTGTGATCTACCTTCAGTTCCCACATTCCCCTCTCTGGGTGCAGATGGCTCTCTCCATCATAAGACTATTGGAACTGGTCTGAATCATCTCATTGTTGAGAAAAGCCATGTCCATCAGAATTGATCATTGTACAATTTTCTTGTTGCTGTGTACAATGATCTCCTGCTTCTGCTCATTTCACTCAGCATCAGTTCATGTAAGTTTCTCCAGGCCTTTCTGAAATCCTCCCGCTGGTAGTTTCTTAGAGAACAATAATATTCCATAACATTCAGATAACATAATGTATTCAGCCATTCCCCAACTGATGGGCATCCATTCAATTTCCATTTTCTTGTCACTACAAAAAGGCTACCACAAACACTTTTGTACATATGGGTCCTTTTCCCTTTTTATGATCTCTTTGGGATATAGACTGGACAAAGGGTATGCACAGTTTGATGGCCCTTTGGCCAGAGTTGTTTATGGAAAATTGTGCTCAGAAAACATCTCCAGGTAGTAAGCTAGCATTTCAGAATCAAATGTTCCATGATCTTATTCTGCATGCTTTTGATTCATATATAAAATTCCTTTCTTCCTTATCTTACTCTCTTTGAAGACCCTATCCCAAACCAATAGGTTGAGAAGGAATCATCCTAGACTGAACGATAAATCTTTACTCTGGTTTTGTATTGATGAGTGAAAAACCAAAAAAAATTCATATACAAATGAAATATGCAATATGAAACATTTTTAAAAGTATACAAATTTTGTAAACAATAAAATATATAATAAATAATAAAACAAAAAATCAAAATCACATGTAATATATCACAGTATTATAATTCCTATTGCATTATTTATTTGTAAAATACAATCTCAGAAATTTTAACTTTTTGCAAATTGAAATAGTGATATAGTACAGAGCTTCTTAAACTTTTCCCACTTAAGATCCCTTTTCATCCAACAAATTTTACATGAGTCCAGGTAGATAATTATATAAAACAGGTATAAATATATATGTGTGTGTGTTTAAGAAGCTGGGGTATAGTAGAAGGTATAAACATTTACTGGCAAAAAAAAAAAAGTAGCTGATTTTTTTCACTAGTTATGTTAAATTTTTATATTCTTATAATTTGGGCATGAGATTTTATTTATTTGAAAACTAAAAAATAGAAATATTATAAATTGCATGCTTGTAAAATATTTATTTTATTGGAATAAGCTTTTATTAATATGTTATAATAAATGTTATACATATATACATATTATATGTATATTATATAACAAAAATATAAAATTATAAAATATATATTTTGTCATAAAAAAGTAAAATTGTACCCCAAATTCCCAAATTGTAACTTTATTCACTAAAAGCTACATTTTGAAAACTATTCTGGAAAGTTGCAACTGCATATTAGACAAAACTGTGCTTCCTGCTGACCAAATGAAGAAGCTTTTGTAGAGTCAGAAATTCTTCTATATGTTTAGTTCATGGAACAAACTCGCAAGCTATTATTCAGAACTGTACATTCATTAAGTATGGAATATATATATATATATATATATATATATATATGTATATATATCATGTTAAGCATTATGTTAAAATATAGTTGCATTTCATTTTTAATATATATTCTTTGCTTGGTTAGAACCTAAATTGGCAAATAAGCAACAGAAAGTTTTATTTAATTATTATTTTCTTTGGAAGTCATTGAATTTACAATTATAAAAAACAAACAACCAATAATTATATTGATGAGAAAGACAAAAAAAAGTATAATGTTGTTGTCCCTAGTGTGAGTCCACTCATCAGCTCTCACCTGTATTATTAACTAGATTACCTGGTTTCCATCTATTCTGTCTCTAATTCACTCCACTTCACTCTAATCCAATTCATATAAATGCTAGAATAATCTTCCTAATGAAAATCTTTGCTCTAGTAATGATAGTAGTAGCAGACAGCAAGGTGACCTGAATAAATATATGACTTCATTTACTAGCTGTATGATCCTTGACAAGTCACTTAATCCTGTTTGCCTCAGTTTCCTCATCTCTAAAATGAGCTGGAGAAAGAAATGGCAAACCACTCCATCAGTTTTGCAAAGAAAACCCCAAATGGTATCAGAGTCAGATATGAATGAACAATAGAAGCAGCAATTGATCTCCATATACAGTTTTGCAAAGAGTTTGCAAAGTGCCTTACATAAATTCTCTCATTTGTAAATCCTTACAACACTATTAGTTGCATGGTCTGGGATGGAGAATGATCAAGGTCACTTCCTCTAGCCTATCATTAGAATGGGCTCTCCTCTCATAAAATATTCATTCCTCTCATTAACTATAAAACAATTAGAATTGCTATTCTCAGGAACAACCACTCTTGCAAGGGCATATAAGCAGTTGAGTGCGTTCCATGAAGAGTTTTTGGCAGTCAAGAGTGCCACTGACCCTTTTATTAATTATCTACTCACATGATTAGTAAAATGATTAATTATTCATAAACGATATCTTTTGAACTTTTTCTATATTACACAATGTTCTGTCCTGTATGTAGCAGATAGGAAATACATATTTACCAACTTGAAATGTACAGATTAATCCTTTGTTAACTATATTGTGCCTTTGTTAACTATATCACAATAAAGTGTTAATAATATTGGAAACCATTACCAGGAATAAGAAATCTGACTTTGTACTATATAATAGCTTATAGTATTACATTTTCATCTAACTATTGCTTCTTACCAAATATAAAACTTCATTCAGGTACACATCTGTATTAGATCTAATAGATTAATATGGTGCTTAGCACATAGTAAATAAACACTTGTTTGTTTGCTAGTAGATTAATTAATGAAAGCTTAGATATGTAAAGGAACTTTGAGGTAGATGATTAAATGAAGTAAACATGACAGTAGGTCATCTGAAGAAGATCCAGGGGCCTTAATGGCCTGCAAGTTTACTATGAGACATAGAGAATTCTGTCTTGCTAAACTGAGGCAGACATCAATTCCACTAATGATAGTAGCCCAATATACTCTGACTCGATCAGCCAAATATGAAATATTATATTTGGTCTAAAGAAACTCATGATCTGGAAAGCATCCAGGGAAAGGTAATCAGGCTACTAAAAGACCTCCAGTTCATTTTATATCATAATAGGATGAAAGAAATAGCGATGTTTTCCCTGGAGAAGAGAAGACTTGAGGTGTAAATGAGAGTCTTTAATTATGTGAAGCAGTCTCATCAGGAAGAACAAGATTTGTTCTGCTTATCCCCAGAAGGTGAGACCAGAAGTAATAGGAAAATGTTGCAAAGAAATAAATTGAGGCTTAATGTAAGCAAAAATTTCCTAAAAGAGCTCCCTAAAAGTAGAACAGGTTGCCTTGGGAAGTCATGTGGGTTCTTGCTCCTCAGAGATCTCCTAGCAAAGGTTGAATAAAAACTTGCCATGATCTAGACATTTTTAATGAATAAATCAGACTATGTGGCTATTTGGGTCTCTTCTGACCCTGAAATTCTACGATCCTGCGATTTTCTCAGCAATTCAGCTTCGAAGACAGGCTGAATATAACCTATAGATACTGACTACCACCAACAGCTCTGTTAGCCTGAATTGAAGAGTAACTGGTACACCTGCTGTCTGCAGCAAGAATCCAGAGCCGAGAGGGAGAAAAAAGTAGCAAGTACAGTTATTGAGTTTTAATACAATTACTTAAACAACTTGGAAACACATTGAAAATTTGAAACCACCCAGAGTGTTTGGTTTCAACCCCTGCTGAAGGCCCAGTTTGATGAAGTAAGAATTAAATCCGTAAATATGAAACACTAGGATAGTTAATTGGATTTCTTCCTGCTGCTATGAAAAATAATGTTGTGATAGGAAATAGGATTAACCCCCTCAAAAATCTAATTTACCTTTTTTTAAAAAAATGGCTGTCTAACAGGACTGTCAGAGGAAGCAGAAGAAACAGCAGTTTTAATTCTTGACAAATAAGTCGCCCTTGCTGAGTGAAATGAGCAGAACCAGACGATTACTATACACTTCAACAACAATACTGTATGAAGATGTATTCTGATGGAAGTGAATATCTTCAACATAAAGAAGATCCAACTCACTTCCAGTTGATCAATGATGGACAGAAACAGCTACACCCAGAGAAGGAACACTGGGAAGTGAATGTAAATTGTTACCACTACTGTCTATCTACCCAGGTTACTTACACCTTCAAAATCCAATTCTTAACATGCAACAAGAAAATCGGATTTACACACATATATTGTATCTAGGTTATACTGTAACACATTTAACATGTATGGGATTGCCTGTCATTTAAGGGAGGGAATAGAGGGAGGGAGGGGAAAATTTGGAAAAATGAATACAAGGGATAATGTAAAAAAAAAATTACTCATGCATATGTACTGTCAAAAAAATTATAATTATAAAATTAATAAATAATAAAAATTTTAAAAAAGAAAAATAAGCCACTTTAACTCCACAGAACTTTATAATACAGAAAACCCATAAAACAATGTTGGTATTTTAGTCATTTTTTCAGTCATATCCAACCCTTCATAATCCCATTTGGAGTTTTCTTGGCAAAGATTCTAAAGTGTTTTGCCATTTCCTCCTCCAGATTACTTTACAGAAGAGACTGAGGTAAATAGAGTCAAGCAACTTGCCCAGAGTCTGACGATATATTTGAACTCAGGAAGATGAATATTCCTGATTACAGATTGATCACTCTATCTACTGTACCACCTACTTGACCCAATAAAATAAGAGGAATGTTCCCCGTTTGATTAAAACTCCACTTGACTTAATGTTAGAAGATATGACTTTAAGTCTTGATTCTGAAAATTATTTGGTGTGTGACACTGGACAAACAATTGAAACCTCCCTTTTTTTCCTCAAGATTAGAATGGATTTATGGACTCCTTGATAATAGAGCTCCTTCCCGTTTGGGGGGGCCTTTCTTTGTATTTTCAGTGCTTAGCACAACGCCTGGTACGTTTGTTAACTTGTTTGGATAAAATGAAGTCCTTTACCTAAACAGCTATGTCATCTTATCTCATTTGAACTACTTCACAACTTTATAAAGCTGGGAATATAAGCATGATTAGCCCCATTTAATGGATGAGAAACCAGAGGCTCAAACATGTGAGATAACTTAAACAAGATCACCAAACTAGATCTTGAACACTAAGTCTAAAGCTAAATATGGTACGTTTTTCTCCATTTTATGCTGCTTCGTAACCAGTGACTTCTTCTAAGAAATCCCCATTTAAAGTTCTACAGTCCTGTGTTGTCTGTGCTATAACAGGGCCCCGGTAAAATACATAGAGGACTCCAGAATTTCATACCTACAACATAGAAACACATGACTCACTTTACTTACACACATGTGATTTAAAAGACCCCTTTTTTCATTTCATCAGAGTGCTGAAATTCTAGAAAATTTACCTTCCAGTAAACAAAGAATTAAGCTTTTATCTCCAGAGAGAGATTGTATAGTGAAAATAACCTTGTGTTGTCAAGATATAGACTAGAGCCCAGTTTCTTAAATTGTGGTTCACAACCTCATATGAGTTTCATAATTATATGTTGGAGCTATGAAATTAAGATTTTATTTTCAGTAAATGTTTATTTTATATACCTATTTTTATACCTATATAGCCAGAGTCGCATAAAATTTCTCAGGCAAAAAGGGGTAGTGTGTGAAAAAAGTTTAAGAAGACCAAGACTAGAGTATTTACTTTCACTTACCTACCACTTGGCCTTGGAAAGAGTCACTAATTCCTTTGCCTTCAACCCTCAATTTCTCTATCTTTAAAATAAGGAATAACAAAATATATCAATAAATATAAATTAATATAAAATATTTTAAATGTATAAAATATAAATTGTGTAAACATATAAATAAAATATAATATTCACTCTTCCTAAAATAATGACAACAATAATAGAAATAGAATAGATTATATTAGAATAGTAGCATGGTGTAATAGAAAGAGAGATGGATCTAGAGTCAAGACCTGAGTTTAAAGTCAAACTCCAAGGCTTATTTAGATAACCACAAATATTTTCCTTAACTACTCTGAAGATCATCTGTAAAATAGGCATAATATCTATAATATCCACTTCCTAGTGTTGCTTAGACGATTAAGAATTTATTAAGTGCCTACTAAGTACCAAAAGAGTCATTCCTTGCCATCAAGAAAGTTACTTTATAATTTAAATGAAATAATATAAGTACAATTCATTGCACATTCATAGCACTATATAAATGTCTGTTTTTATCTAGAGAATACTTTTACTATGTACAATGTACAGATTTTCTCTTACCTTATCACCAATTTTTTTTATTCTTTCTTTCTTTTTTATTTTGTG
Organism: Sminthopsis crassicaudata; assembly: GCF_048593235.1. Classification (NCBI taxonomy): domain Eukaryota; kingdom Metazoa; phylum Chordata; class Mammalia; order Dasyuromorphia; family Dasyuridae; genus Sminthopsis; species Sminthopsis crassicaudata. Next base: position 181,571,019 of record NC_133617.1, on the reverse strand, counting down.
TGAGGCAATTGAGTTAAATGACTTGCCCAGACACTGATACATTGTTGGTAGAATTGTGAAGGAATCCAACCATTCTGGAGAGCAATTTGGAACTATGTTCAAAAAGTTATCAAACTGTGCATACCCTTTGACCCAGCAGTGTTACTACTGGACTTATATCCCAAAGAGATCTTAAAGAAGGGGAAGAGACCTGTATGTGCAAGAATGTTTGTGGCAGCCCTCTTTGTAGTGGCTAAAAACTGGAAACTGAGTGGATGCCCATCGATTAGAGAATGGCTGAATAAATTGTGGTATATGAATGCTATGGAATATTATTGTTCTGCAAGAAATGACCAACAGGATGATTTCAGAAAGGCCTGGAGAGACTTACATGAACTGATGCTGAGTGAAATGAGCAGGACCAGGAGATCATTATATACTTCAACAACAATACTATATGATGATCAATTCTGACGGATGTGGTTCTCTTCAACAATGAGATGATTCAAACCAGCTCCAATTGTTCAGTGATGAAGAGAGCCATCTATACCCAGAGAGAGGACTGTGGGAACAAAGTGTAGAACACAACATATCATTTCCACTCTTTCTGTTACTGTTTGCTTGCATTTTTATTTTCCTTCTCAAGTTTTTTTTCTTTATTTCTAGATCCTATTTTTCTTGTGTAGCAAGACAACTGTATAAATATGTGTGTGTATATATATATGTATATATATATTGGATTTAGCATATATTTTAACATATTTAACACATATTGGACTACCTACCATCTAGGGGAGGGGGGAGGGGAAGGAGGGGAAAAGTTGGAACAGAAGATTTTGCAAGGGTCAAAGTTGAAAAATTACCCATATGTTTTGTAAATAAAAAGCTATAATTTTTTAAATTACTTTCCCAGGATCATACAGCTAATAAATATTGTGTCTGAGGCCAGATTTGAACTCTACTATCTAAGTGCTCTCTCCACCATGCCATCCAGATGCCCTCGACCAATTGTTTTTCATCAAGTACAAGGATCCAAGGTTAAGAACCCTTCCCACAGTACCTTGCAATCAATACTATGTCCTTACTTGCAGATTGATATGAAGGAAATGGGAGTTTTGGGGGGTGGGGGAAAGAGGGTGAGAAAATAGGGAAAGATAATTTTGGAGCCAGAGACTCTGGAGAAGAGAGTAAGTCTGGACAAGGACAAATAGCAGGAAGCTTTGGACAACCTCAGAACGAAATCCTAGGACATGGAGGGAATGAGGAAAGATAAGGGCAGAAGAGGCAGTGCCAGGAGGTAGAAAGGAGCTTTGGAAGCAAAAACAAAACAAAACAAAAGTCATAATTGTGTCCTTAGGCAGTCAAGAGCTCATAGCACTCTCTTGTCTCAAGATTCATATATCATATATATCATATATAATGTATCATAGATTTAGAGCTGGAAGAAATCTTAGATGCCCTTAAGTTCAAACTCCTCCCCAACTTTTACAGATGAGAAAACTAAAGCCCATTGAGTTAAAGTGACTTCCCCAAGAATCACACAGCTAATAAATGTCTGAGGCAGTATCTGAACCAGGATATTCCTGAATCCAAGTCAAGTGCCCTATTACTATATGTACAGCAGGCTTTCTCAATCCAGTGAGCCTCCAATTTGAAAAATACAGTATTCTAAGTCACATAATTTTCTGATTCAGCTCACTGAGGTCATCTCCTGACCTTTTTAACCAGACTAATGTTGATCACTCAGAAGTAGATGAGGCAACAAGGAGAAACAAGGAACATGAGTTCAAAACTTTAGCAATCTCAAAGACAGGGTAGAAAATGGATAAATCATATAAGCCCCAGAAGAAAACCCAGTTTTTCCTATTTATAGTGGGATTTTCCTTGCCTGCCTCAATTTTCTTTGGCTACCTCAATTTTTCTTCTTTTCTTTTTTGTAATTTTTTACTCACTTTAAACTGAAATACAAAATGAGAAAAGAAAAAAGAACATTTTAATGTACACAAAAAATGACAGGACTCAATACAAAACAATCTATATAACAAAATAATATATATAATAAATACTACACATTATTTTTCAGAGCTACATAGCTTTTCTTTATTTCCTTCTAGGTTTTCTTTAATTCTTTGCTATGTACTTTACTTATAAAGGTATCTATAAACATATACATATACAATTATACTCTTCATTTGAAGAGTAAAAATGAAAATCTGACTTTTCTATGTCCTAATAGCTTTTCTTATGAAGAAACATATAGAGTTCTGCTAATGTCAACAGCAGAGAGACCATAAAAAAAATCATGCTTTATTAGTCTATTAAGTCCATCAAACTTACTTTTTACTAATGTTGCATAGATTTAAATTTTATCTTTTAAAGCTAACAAAAATGATAAATGGGATTCTGGCAATTTCAGATGAATGCCAGGGAAAGAAAAAAAGACTTTAAAAAGTACATTTAGGGAAAGTGATTGTGTCTCCATTGATTCACAGCTCACAAAGTACTTTCTTCCCAACAGCCTTATTGATAATGCAGATGTTACTACCTTCATTTAGATGTGAGGATGAGCTCAGAAAAGTTAAGTGGTTTGTCCCTAATTACATAGGTAATAATAAAACAACTCATTGATATAGTGCTTTAACACTTTCCTCACAACAACTGGGTAAGAAAGATAAAATAAGCAAGGCAAGTTAAGGAGTAGAATTAAAGTTAAAAAGTTAGCAAGAATAGGAAATGATTCAATTAAGTGATTCTTAAAGACTTAATTAACTTAAAGTTTAATTAAGAACTTGAAGATTCAATTAAGTGAGAAATCCACATTTTTGTCAGCTATATTAATATTGTTTTAGATGCATCAGTACATATATGTAAATGTGTGTACATGTGTATAATAAGTATACATGTAGATATAAGTATGTGTGTATATTTACATATGGATTTGGGTATCATATAAATATAGTTATAAATATATGTGTAAGTTTGTTTTAAAATTCCCATGCTGAACTGTAACCTGCTTGGGGAAAGTGGGAGGAGGAATGAAAGAGAAAAAAATGGAATGGAGTCAAAAGTACACAGCCAATAACAAAAGAGTAAAACAAAGAAGCAAAGAAAAGGTGGACAGTCATAAATATAATGCCTTCTATTATTATATACTCTCTCTTGAAATGAAAATTTATTGTTACATCTTTTGAATCCTCCCTGATGTTCTGCTGTGGCACATGACAATGTTTTACTTTGTTTTTATTTTATTTTTCTCTCTCTCTTTCCATTGTGTGTTTTTTCTTATTTTTATTTAGTTTTAAATAAATAAAAAAGATAAAATAAGTGTTACCATCGTCTCTGCTTAACATAAGAGGAAATGGATTCAAAGAGGTCACGTAATGTGGCTGAAATCACACTCTCCAAATTGGGACCTAAATACTATGCCACATTGACTCTCGTTTATGGAATAATCTAATAACTCCTGATCTTTTTGCCCAGCTCTGCTCTGAAGAAAAGATTTTCCTGAGAGTCTGAGCCAAAAGAGCTGTGAGATGACTTCCAGCTCTAAGATTCTAGGACTGTCCTGCCATGGACCACCTCCCACCCACATTAGTTTCCACTGCTTTCAAACGTCCCAGCCAGATGAGCACTTCTGGTCAGAGGCTATTTTAAAAAGATTCCTGGGCAGTCTGAATACTATTCATCCAAAGAAAATGTCGGTTTTTCCTTTGCAAGAGCCTGGTTCAGGCAAAAATGGTTTTTTTTCCATTGGAAGGTGGTGTTTAGGAATCTGGAGCAAAGGAATGAGACTGGGTTTTTATTATTCCACCCTTGTAAGGTGGAAAAATCCCCCCCATGGCAAAGAAAGGATCTAAAACTTTGTGACATTTGATGATGAATACATTTGACTTTCCATGAGCTGATCTTTGTCATTTGGCATTTGTTTTATCCTTAACAGTTACAAATTGGGTAGTTACAACTAGGGTTCAAACTGGATTTGACATTCACCCACCAGTATTTGCATTAATGGTAGAGGCTCCTAGATTCCAATGTTAGAAGTGACTTGTACTTTTTCCATAGTCTAATTCCTATGGGCTACTTTCTGTGTAGATGGCTATCATCAAAAGTGGGATTTACAAGCTTTTTTACTAAGTAAAAGACTCTTTCACATCATTAGGAATAGCACCTTGAGTAATTTCCCAAAGGCATGTTCATTTCTACTTTTCTTTCTTTCTGGGTAAGCTATCTATTTGCAGACTGAAAAAAAATTTCTTTTCCTTCTCAAGGTTTAGAGTTTGGAACTCAGCCCTTTCAATTAGGCATAGTTTTTAAACAAGTTGGTCTGCCAGTGAAGTGGGGGCAATGGTTAGAGCACCGTACTCTGGAACATCTCGATTTGAGTTTTGGCTCTAACTCATCCTAGCTGTGTGACTGTGGATAAGTCATTTAACTTGTCTCAGCCTCAGTTTCTTCACCTGTAAAATGGAAATAATAATAGTGCCTGTGTTACAGGATTGTTTTGAGAAATAAATGAGGTAACTTATGCGAAGCATTATGTAGCTACTGAGTATCTAGGTGACACAGTGGATATAAACTTCTTGCCTGGAGTCAGGAAGATTCATCTTCTTGAGTTCAGATTCTGACTCAATCACTACATGAGCTTAAGCAAGTCATTTAATCTTGTTTGTCTTAGTTTCCTCATCTATAAAATGAACTATAGAAAAAATGGCAAGAAAAGGCATTCCCATATCTTTGCCAAGAAAACCCCAATAGTATCATGAAGAATTGGACACAATTGAACAACAAAGTTCTCTGAATTACTGTTTTTAGTTTGGGGCATCACATTTTAAAAAAATATATTAGATATTGTGATATCACTGGAATGGCATAAGAATTAGACCTCCTAATTTGGAACTATGCACAAAGAGCTATAGAATTATGCTTAACCATTGATCCAGCAGTATCTCTACTGGTTCTTTATCCCAAAGAGATCATAAAAAAGAGGAAAAGTCTCACATATGCAAAAACATTTGTAACAACACTTTTTGTGGTGACAAGTAATTGGAAGTACATACCCATCAATTGAGGAATGACTGCATAAATTATGGTTTATTAATGTAATGGAATATCATTGTTCTATAAGAAATGAACAGGCTGATTTCAGAAAACCTAAATTGATTTACATGAACTGATGCTGAGTGAAATGAGTAGAAGCAGTTGAACATTATGACCAGTAATAGCAAGATATATGTGATGATTAGCTATGATAGATGTAGCTTTTCTCAGCATACATTGATGCAAGACAACTCCATAGTGATACCTATGTAAATCAAAACATACTATTTTCATCTTTTTCATAGTTTTTCCCTTTTGTTCTGATTTTTTTCTTTCACAACATGGATTGTATGGAGATATATTCAAAATTATTGTATATGTATATAACCTTGCTTAATCTCATGGGGAGGGGAGAAATAAGGGACTAGGAAGAAAAAAAATTGGAACTCAAAATCTTATCAAAATAAATGTAGAATTAATGTATTATTGGTGATGATACCAATATAAAATGATACAACTATTCAGGAGAGCAATTTGGAATTATGCCCAAAATGCTATAAAAACTATGGATACCCTTTGATCTAGTAGTGTCTCTATTGAATCTGTATCCCAAAGATCATAAAAGAGAGAAAAGGACCCAATGTGTGCAAAAATATTTATAGTAGTTCTTTTTTATGGTGGAATTCTTTAATTGGAAATTAAATGGATGCCTATCAGCTGGGGAATGGCTGAATAAGTTATGGAATGGAGTATAATTGTTCTATGAGAAATAATGAGCAGGCTGATTACATGAACGATGCTGAGTGAAGTGAGCAGAACCAGGAGAAAATTTCACACAGGAACAGCAAAACGATGTGATCAGATATGGTAGAATTAATTCTTCCCATTGGTGAAGTGATCTAAGACAATTCCAATAGACTTGGAATAGAAAATTTACATCTAAAGAGAGAACTATGGAGACTGAATGTGAATCATAACATACTATTTTTACCTTTTTTATTTTGTTTTGTTTTCTTAAATTTTGTTAAAATTAACTTTACATATATTTGGGAAAATAAAATACTATTGAGAAAAAACCAAGAATGAATGTTGAAAACTATCTTTATGTATAATTAGAAAAATAAAATACTATTTAAAATGTTTTGAAAGAACTAGAGCTCATTCTAAGGATTAATTGAAGGAATTGACTATCCTGGAGAAAAGGAGACATGTGAGGTATGCTGTCTAGAAGGAAGATTATGAAATTGGAAATCATAGGATTTGAGTTCAAATTCTAACTTTACTATACTCACTATCTATATAATATTATTCAACTCAGTTTTCAAATCCCTAAAACAAGGCATTGGACTAGATAAAATCTAAGGACCCATCAGGTTCTAAAGTCTATGATACTATAGAAACTCTTTTCAAATATTTGAGAGGGAATTCTATAAAAGCAAAATTAAATATATTTGACTTGGACTCAGAAGGCAGAACTAAGATTAATGGGTAGAATTCAGTGGAAGAGTGCTTTCAGTTCATTATTAAAAAAAAAAAAAAAAAGATCAGACTTGATCAAGCATCCCCTTTAGGAAATCTTGCTACTAGAATTTAATTTTCCCTTGAAAGCCCCCAAAGAAATGAGAGAAACTCATTATCTTCCTAAGTAATCAACTTTTTTAGGATGTTTTGTTACACAGTTTTTCATCACATTAGCTTGAAGTATGTTATTCTCAGAGTTTCTACCACTCCACTTGTTCCTGGTTCTACCCATTAGCAACACAGAGAACAAGTGAAATCTCTCTTCTAAAAATGTTATATATCACCTCCAAACCTACCAACTCTTCTCTACTTCTGCTGAGAGGAAGCTAGGTAGAGCCTTAAGACAGAATATTTGATTTTAAGTGAGGAAGACTTTAGTCTTGGGCAAGTCACTGAGCAAGTGTTCCCTAAATCTATTTTCTGGGCTAAATATCCCAGGTTCCTTCATGCATTGACATGGGGCCTGTTCTTACAAGACTTTTCAACATCCTGGTTCACTTGCCTTTGTCAATGTCCCTTCTAAAATCTGGACCCAGAACACAACACAATACTCTTAACTATGGATTGACTAGAACATCATGTAGTGGAATCATCATTCTAGACACTATTCTTATCCTTATGTAGCCTAAGGGGAGGAAGGGGACTTTTACTCAAAGATCTTTTCCATATAAGTAACTAACTCTTTAATTAGCACCATCTAGGTAGAATAGTAGAGGGATTGCTGGATCTGGAGTGGGAAGAGTTGAATTAAAATGCAGTCATAGATACTCTCTAGCTGTATGATCCTGGGCAAGTCACTTACTCTATTTTCCTCAATTTTTTCAACTATAAAATGAGGATAAAAACAGCACCTTCCTCATAGGGTTGTTATAAGGATCAAATGAGATAACATGTTCAACACATTCAACACAGTGCCTGGCGTATAATAAGCACTATATGCAATTATCTCTTTATGTTGTGACTTTCCACAATGTAGTTTTGATAAATCACAGGTCAGTAACAGATATTAAGGGGAAATTTTAGGGGGCAGACAACACAGGATAAGTTTAGACATGAAGAAAATTTATGTATAATATTGTGGAATATCAAACCAAATTTTATAATAAGGTACTATAAATACTTTATAAAAGAAAAAGAAGGAATTCAAACTTCTTGCTGTAAAGGGAGGACCAAAACACTTTATATGGATTTCTCAGATTGCAGGGGCACTGTGCTTCTAAGCCCCACCATGTGGGCTTATTCCCTTCTTTCCCCTCCTCCAAGTCATGATACTTCATACTATACTTGTACAAGTGATTGTTTTAACCTAAATATATAAGACCTAACATTTATCCCTATTAGGCCTTTACAAATTTTATTTCTGGTTAGAAGCTATGATTTGGTTTTCTACCATGTCAGTGTGAATATAAGCAATACAACAATAATTCTAACAATATTTTTAAGTTGTTGCCCATAGAATCTAGCATGCCATCTCTTCAATTGTCCAAGTCATTAATTAAAATGTTGATTAGCTCAAATCCAAGGACAGGGCCCCAGGGCACTCCACTAGAGGTTTCCCTCCATGTTAACCTCAACTAATTAATGACCACTCTTTGGATCTGGTCCTTCAGTCAGGGAGTGCCAAACCCACATAACTGCATTATTACCCAGGCTGTATCTCTCCATCTTGCTCACATGATAATATAAGAAATGTTACCAAACATTATGCAAAAATCCAACCATGCTATGTTCATGGCAATGCCCTGGTCCACCTGCTAGTAAACCCATTTAATGGGGAAAATAGGAAAATTTTCCTTAAAAATGATCTAAATGATCTCTAATATCCTTTTCAAGCATAAGATTCCATGTATACCAAACAAAGTTAAACATGACAATTGTATGACCCTCTCCAAAAGAATAACTATAATGATGCAGAGACATAGTCATCATCACTCTTCAGCCTCTTGTTCATTCAGCTCAGGAGAGTGAGAACTGATTGCACTATTTATTACATGCCTAGCACAGTGCTAGACACAAGCTTCAGTAGCCACTCAGTTTCTCGAGGCATTTACAATTAGTTACACTGGGAAACTAAATAAAAACATAAAACCTTGGAGTACATGCAAAACAAAGGAACAAGGTCTAGACTACACAGTAAAGAGTCTAAGTATCATTCAAGTAAACACAAAGGCATATGTGTGAGCCTAGCGTTAGTTGGCAAAATACATGGAAACAAAGTATTTCTAAAAGACAGTGTTTGAGATGCCCACAGAACCTTCAGACTGTTCCTTTATTATTTGTTGCTATTCTTCCTCCTGTTTTATAGCATGTCAGGTTGGTAAATGGGAGGATAAAGTTGTCCCAAAGGTATATTCTCAAAGACTTTCCTGGCTGTCAACCTTTCAACTATTCTCTTCTTCTCCTGGGCTTATTCAAGGAAAAGCTTTTCAGAGAATAATGCTATTATAGGAAATTCAACCTCCAAAATAGCCATTTTTTAAAGTTATTAGATCTAGGCATCCACTAAATGAAATTTTGCTGAATCCTCTAAAGATAAGAATCCGGATGAAATCAAGGTTTAGATAGAGATGTGATCGCTAGCTGACATGTTACAGGAGTTATAGCAGAGCATGTGTTAAGCCTTGTAATTTCTTTCCTTTAAGAAAGGCTGACTACTTTAAAATACATATATATATACACATATATCTTTGCAGAGGTATTATTTTGATAGAGGTAAAGAACTACAATCGACCACTTTGTAAGAGAGAATCCCAAGAGAGCTTCAATATGCATGACAACTCTCCCCACCAGGGCACACCATCCTGCCTAGATTCTGAATGAGGGGGTACTCCATTCGGATTGGCACCAGCCCCACCCATCCCTGGAGGAGCCTAGTTTTTAAATATAAAAAAAAGATTCATTTTCCCCAAGTCTTTGGAGTCAGTACAGCTGGGAATCATTAGCTGTAATCAGGGGGCAGCCAGCATAAAGAGGAAGCAGTGGGTGAATGCTCTGTCTCTCTGTGGCAGCCATCTGGACAGAGGGAATTTGGTTTTAAACCCTGGGGGGTGGGGGAGTTATTGGGATCTTGTTATGTTTGGACTTGACTTCAAACCCGGAACAAAAGATCCTTTTTGCTGGGGATTTGCTTTCCAAAACTGGAAGCAAAAGATAGTTAATAGTAAGCAAGATGACATTTCAGGGACAAACCCTGGCAAATCACACAAACGGCCTGGGTATAACTGCAGAACTCCTCACCCCAGGTTACCTGCTCATCCCAGACTTCTTGTAGACTTCTTCACCTCTGGTCCAAAGTCATTAGAACATGAAAGAAACTCATTCTATTGTTCTCCTACATCTTTGCATCTGCCATTCTTCTACTTTCCTCTTCCTTCATACTTTCAGCCATATTTTTTTCATTTTTAGGGAATAAAACAGATGCTTCTTTTGTTTGAATGAGATGGCATGTGTAAAATGTTTGATAAACATTAAAATGATATCTAAATGCTAGCTATTATTTTATTATTACCTCACTACATAACTAAAAGTCTCCCCTATTTCATGACAAATTAGGGAACTCACTGAACAATGTGGCTTTCTCCATTTCATCCAGTCTCTCCCTTCATAAATAAAAATGTACATTTATAAAAGCCTAAGAGGGATGTCTAGTTCAACAAGCCCCCCAAAATCTATTTGTTTTTCATCCTAACTTGAATATTGTACAGAGTTCCTGGAACAGAGAAGAAAATAACCTTTCCCTAAAAGGAATAACAAAGGGACTTCAATAATTTTTACATCTGCTGCAACACTCTCACTTACCAAAAAAGAGAGCATGATGAATTCTTATTTTGCTTTGATAATTGTTTTAATCTTCAAAAACTTAATGGAAATAATGGAGGAAACTAATATTCTTGCCCTGAATCTAAGGACGAAAGTTGCCAAAGTAGAAAAGGCAGGAATTTTGACAGAAATCTTAAAACAGTAATCAATACTTAAATCAATACTTAAATACTTAAAACAGATCATAGTAATTAGTGAAAGGAAACATGGGGTAGTAGACAAAGTTGCATTTGGAATGAAGAAGACCCAAGTTTAAATAGCCCCTAAACTTTTGCCATATGGCCCTTGCTCAAATCACTTAACCTGTTGGTTGGGTCTTTGTTTCCTTATCTGTAAAATGAGAAGGTAGGACTCCATGACTTCTAAGGCTCTTTCTAGATCGAATTCTATTGTCCTAAACATCAGAAAGGAAGAGAATACCAGATGAAGTGATGAACCCTTTTACAAACACACACCCACCCACACACACACACACACACACACACACACACACACACACACTTTTAAGTACAGCTAGATTTGCTATGGACTCCAAGGAAACATTAGTGAATGACTGAAAGCTCAGTACTCATCATTATGCTTCAGTCAAATGAGAATAAGTATAAAACCTTATATTTGGATTCAAAAATTAATAACACAAATACATGATGAGGAAAATGTTACAAAGATCAAATCCATTTGAAAGACCAGTTCATGTTTGAAATTCCTGGGAATTTTAATGTACTAAGAACTCAATGTGATTTATTTGTGTAATATAATAGTCCCCCAAAATAATAATAGCTAAAATTTATATAGTGCTTACTAAGTGCCAGGCACTGTGCTAAACACTTTATAATTATTATCTCATTTGATCATCAAAATAACTCTGGAAAGCAAGTACTATTATTAACCTCTTTTGACAGATGAGGAAACTGAGTTCAAATTACTTTCCCAGGATCACATAGCTAGTAAATATCTGAGGTTGGATTTGCCTTATGTCTTCCTGATTATAGGCCTATGCTCTATCAACTCTACCACTTAGTTGCCTCAAAAAACAGAGTTTATCAGGCTACACTAATAGATGTATACATTCCAAGGCAATTCTTCCATTCTAGTTTGTTCTTGTTGGACCACACTTGGAGTATTATGTGATATCAAGTATTATATGATATTCTGAAGACATTATATGACATTCTGAAGAAAAAGCTTATCTAGAGAAAGGTCATCGAGATGGCTAGAATATTGTTTGTTGAAGGAATTATAGATTTGTCTTGTCTTGGAAATCATATCAAAAAGTCAACATAGGATGAAAAATTGCAATAGAGAAAATGATTAATTCACAGGAACTTACATCCAAGAATTGAGCTCATGGCTCCAAACATACGATGCTTGGGCAATAAACATAAAAAGCTAAAAATCCTAATGGCAGAAAGTAAATTTGATCACATGGAAATTACTGAGACTTAGTGGGATATCACTCAAAATTGGAATATTGTTGCAAACTTTATTTAAAATGAATAAAATAAATAAGGGACATAGTAAATAAGCAACATATTTTTTAAAATTTGGATAAGGAAATTCAAGAATTAAATTACATGATGGAGAGTTTATAGATTATATTTAAGAGAGAGAGAAACAAAAATAATGTTACCATGACATCATACTATAGACCACCAGATCAGAAGGAATAGATGAGAAATTCAGGAGAAATCAAAAATCTGTAATACAAGCATATTATATATACGTATATGTATGTGTGTGTATACAGAGAGAGAGAGAGAGAGAGAGAGAGAGAGAGAGAGAGAGAGAGAGAGAGAGAGAGAGAGTATAAGGTATTGAATTATCTTGATTTCTTCTAAACCTCTTTCTTGCCAAAAAGGAAAAAAGGTAGAAGAACTAACAGGGACTAAAAATAACAAAGAGAATAGCTATTTTTATCTAATTCTTTCATGGAAAAGAGAGTAATTGATGAAATTGAAATCATGGGATTAATGAGAAGTTCATGCAACCACTCCACAGTAGAATTCATGATAAAAATGGAAAGCAAAGTCAGGCATGGCCTGAGATAACTACTTGATTTACATTTATAATAATCAAAGATAGTCAAAAAAAAGTTATAATTATAAAATAAAAAAAATAATCAGACATAGAGGAGACCTTTAAAATTATTTAGTTCAACCCCTCATCTTATAGATGGGAAAAGTGAGAAGAAAAGTAACTTGCCCAAAGTCATGCAGGTAGAACCTCAATAAATCTTTTTAAAAGGGTTTAGAGGATCTAAAGTCTATGCTACATGGAACAGTGGAGTTAGGAAGATCTGAATTCAAATTCAGCCACTTAAAGTCACTAACCATGTGACTCTGGGCAAGTTACTTAACCTCTGTTTGCCTCAGTTTCTCACCTATAAAATGGGGATGATAATAGCCCCCACATCCCAATACTATTGTAAGGATTAAATAAGATAATAACTATAAATCACTTGCACATTGTCTAGCCCATAGTAAGCACTTCATAATTGCTAGCTATTGTTACTCATTATTTGTTATTGTTGTCGTTGTTATTATTATTATTATTATTATTATTTTTATTTTTTTTATTATTATTGTTACAAGGCAAGTCTAGCCGGTATGGATGGGAAGTCCTCAAGAATGACATCCTTAATATACAATTGAAGACAACTGTGTTATGGAGGGGAAAAAAGGAAGGGGAACATAGAAACAAAGGAAATTAACCAGCCAATTTGGATCTTTAAAACAATCTATAGAAGATGAAAGGAGAGTCAAGTAATAGAAGAAGAATCCAAAAGGGTGGCCAACTGTAAGAACAGCATCAAGAGTGATAAAGATCAGAATGAGACTGTGATGAATAATACTAGGGATAATAAAAATGATTTTTTTCATATATTGGAGCAAAAGGAAAATCAAAAAGACAAATCTACTGCTTGGAATACAAGGAATTATGGGTAGATTCAGAAATGATTTGATTCAAAAAGCACTAGTTAACATAATATTAGCATGACAAGGAGATCTCCGAAGTAATACCCTAGGCTTTGTGCTTGGTCCTGTGCTGTTTGACATCTTTACTGATTTGGATAAAGGCAGAAATGGCATTCCAAAATTTCAGATAATACAAAGTTGAAACTAGTTTGCAACACAAGTCATGATCTCAAAGGATCATGTAAGCTAGAGCAAAGCTTCATAAACTGTGGGTCACAACCCCATATGAGGTCTCATAACTGAATGTGGAGGTAACAAAAAAATTTGATAATGGCAAAAGGTATCAAATATTCCACCAAGATTTAATTGTTTATGTAAAAAATAAATAAGCAAATAATCTCATAAGTATGCAAATTTGTTTTCCTCTTGAATAAATGGTAAAATGATATGTATGCCAAAGAATTATTTTAAAATAAATTTCTGTATGATTTATTATCAGTAAGCATTTGATTTGTATACCTATTGTATATACCTATATACCTAGGTTGCATAAAAATTTCTCATGCACAAAGGGGCTGTAAGTGGAAAAAGTTTAAGAAGTATTAAGCTAAAACTGAGCTAAATAGAACAAAGTGAAATGCATTAGGGATAAATGTATTATCTTGAACTTGGGTTCAAAACATGAATTTCACAAGTACAAGATGGAGGAGACATGGTTAAAGAGCATTCTGAGGGAAAAAAAAAAAAAAAAGGTCTAGTGGACTTCCTCAAATTATAATGCTACAGCATTCTGCCCTCATCAGACTTCTTCAGGAAATGCATAGTTTTGGTCACCATGGCTTAAGAAGAACACTGACAAGGTAGAGAGTATCCAGAGAAAAACAACCAGGATGACAAATGGCCTTGAGTTCATGGCATATGAGAATAAGTTGAAGGAACTGAGTATATTCTGCCTAGGGAAAAGAAGACAAAAAACATGGCAATCTTCAAGAATGTGAAGGACTATGATGTGAAAGGAGTCATATATTTAGTGTTTTGTAAGAGGCCAATTTAGGCTTAATATCATGAATTTATGACTAGAGTTATACACAAATGGAATGAGGATGCTTTGAGAAACAGTAAGACCCCCAATTTTTTTTTACTTGTTACAGCAGATAACTTGTTGTATGAAATTGAGCTAGATGACTGCTGGTGTCTTTTTCAATTCTCAAATTCAATGATTCTATAAACTGATATAAACATTCTTTCTTAAATACACTAAATTCCCATGAACCTTGAAGCAAAAGAGGTTAAGAAATGTTTATTGGAAGATTTGCATGGAGAATACTGTTTTCCTCTTCTTGGTCATAGGGTAGCCAGACAGAAAAAATTACATGTAATTAAATAGAAAAAGTATCAATTAACACTCATTCTCTAATCTAAAGAGAGAAGTGACCAATAGGAAATGGCTATTCTTCTCCCAGCCCTTGCATAAAGAGTGAAAGAGACCAGATCTCTACCTACCATAAGGGAAGAAGTCAAAAAATAAATGTCGCTGAATTTAGGATCATAAACTCATAAATTGAAAGAGGAAAGAAGCTCAGAGTCCACAATGAGTCCAGCGTTCTCATTTTATGATTTGTAAAAATATTATTATATGATTTGCCCAAAGTCACATAGACAGTAAGTGGCAAGGCAGTGATTTGAAATTAGTATGTTTTTTTTCAATTGTATCATGCTTAAAAAAAGAAAAAAAGCTGGACCTTTACCAATAAATCAGGTTAGTACCCAAACACATGTAATAAATTAAAAAGTCACTGATAAATTATGTTTATACATAAATTCAAACTGATGATTTCAGTAAAGGAAGAACTATTATAGAAACTATTAGAAACATTCCACTCCCTAATTTTGGTGAATCTTAAACACTTAACATATTATAATAGAATGCATCTTTTTTATTATAGCTTTTTATTTACAAAATATATGCATAGGTAATTTTTCAGCCTTGACAGTTACAAAACCTTTTGTTCCAACTTTTCCCCTCCTTTCCTCCACCCCTTCCTCCAGATGGCAGGTTGACCAATACATGTTAAATATGTTAAAGTAGAAGTTAAATACAATATACATATATATACATATACATGTCCAAACAGTTATTTTGCTGTACAAAAAGAATCGGACTTTCAAATGTGTACAATTAGTCTGTGAATGAAATGAAAAATGCAGGTGGACAAAAATAGGGGTATTGGGAATTCTATGTAGTGGTTCATAGTCATCTCCCAGAGTTCTTTCGCTGGGTGTAGCTGGTTCAGTTCATTACTGCTCTATTGGAACTGATTTGGTTCATCTCATTGTTTGAGAGAGTCTCATCCATCAGAACTAATCATCACATAATCTTGTTTTTGAAGTATATATTGATTTTCTGGTCCTGCTCATTTCACTCAGCATCAGTTCATTTAAGTCTCTCCAGGCTGAAATCATCCTGTTGGTCATTTCTTACAATAAAATTCCATAATATTCATATGCCACAATTTATTCAGCCATTCTCCAACTGATGGGCATCCACTCAGTTCCCAGTTTATGGCCACTACAAAGAGGGCTGCCACAAACATTCTTGCACATACAGGTCCCTTTCCTCCTTTCATATCTCTTTGGAATATAAGCCCAATAGTAACACTGTTGGGTCAAAGGGTATGCACAATTTGATAACTCTTTGAGCATAGTTCCAAATTGCTCTCCAGAATGACTGGATGTATTCACAATTCCACCAACAATGTATCAGTGTCCCAGTTTTCCCACATCCCCTCCAACATTCTGCATTATCTTTCCCTGTCATTCTAGCCAATCTGACAGGTGTGTAGTAACATCTTAGAGTTGTCTTAATTTTCATTTCTCTGATTAATAATGACTTGGAGCATCTTTTCATATGACTAGAAATAGTTTCAATTTCTTCGTCTGAGAATTGTCTGTTTATATCCTTTGACCATTTATCTATTGGAGAATGGCTTGATTTCTTATAAATTAGAGTCAATTCTCTATATATTTTGGAAATGAGGCCTTTATCAAAACCTTTGACTATAAAAATGTTTTCCCAGTTTATTGCTTCCATTCTAATATTGTCTGCATTAGTTTTGTTTGTACAAAAACTTTTCAATTTGATATAATCAAATTTTTCTATTTTGTGATCAATAATGACCTCTAGTTCTTCTTTGGTCATAAATTCCTTTCTCTTCCACAGATCTGAGAGGTAAACTATCCTATGTTCTTCTAATTTATTTATAATCTTATTATTTATGCCTAGGTCATGAACCCATTTTGACCTGATCTTGGTGTACTGTGTTAAGTGTGGGTCAGTGCCTAGTTTCTGCCACACTAATTTCCAATTTTCCCAGCAATAATAGAATGCAGCTTAACCTGGCACATAAAATATTTGGAATAGATTCCCACTTGCACTATTCCCCACTTCCCAGTAATGTTGGAGAATGCTATTTCACATAGCATCCTCAAACAGTGACCACACTGAATCATGAAGGACATGACTGGACTTAGACCTTCTGCTCCTCCTAAAATGTTGCTGAGTGCGTCCCTCTTTGCTCTTTATCACCCCCTCCTTATACTTTCTTTTATTCTTCTAGCTAAGTAAAAGTGAGATTTACTTAATAAATTAAACATAGTCCCAAAACATTCCATTTCCTCTTTCCAGGAAATCTGTATCACTGATCCTGTTTATTGCTCCTCCAAGTAGACCTCCTTTAGTTGGCTAAGATAATCTCTTCACTGGATTATTTTTTAAGACATTATACTTAAGTTCACCAAAATGCATTCAAGCAAACACTGCCATTTCCCAATTAAAGCATTAATATTCATCTTGATTCTCATTTTCCTACTTTTGCTTTTTTTTCAATCTAGTATTCTTATGCTTATAAATGCTGATTCTGTTTCTCATCACATACAACAATTGATGCTGAGAACTAGTTTCCCCATTTTTGTTACAATTTTTTGATCTGGAAATAAAATACCGGGTAAATAATTTCATTTCCCTTTGATTTTATTTCTTTCTTTAAAAGAGTAGATATTTCAATTTTACTTTTTATCAGCATCACTATATATGATGAGAAGATTATTGGATTTGGAGGCAAAAGGCCTGGTTTCTGTCACTTACTGTCTGTATGATCTTGGGTAAGAAATTACAATCCTCAGTTCCCATTTCCCTAATCAATAAGATTA
Source organism: Sminthopsis crassicaudata (assembly GCF_048593235.1). Classification (NCBI taxonomy): domain Eukaryota; kingdom Metazoa; phylum Chordata; class Mammalia; order Dasyuromorphia; family Dasyuridae; genus Sminthopsis; species Sminthopsis crassicaudata. The sequence continues at coordinate 181,553,539 of NC_133617.1, read as the reverse complement.
AAGGGTTAGATTAAATTATGGAGGCAATATGGTTCAAAGGAAAAATAATTGGATTCAGAGAATCTGATTCAAATCTTCCTTCGGACCTTACTACTGTATGACCTTGGGTCTCCACTTGTAAAATAAGGGGACTTAGACTAATGTCTCAGATCCTTTTCTGTTTCCTAAATCTGTATTGTAATATCGATAACTATAAGGCATAGTTATGTGACACTATTTGTAGCCTATAGTAAAATTCAAATTTTTTTTACTTGACATATACTATGTGACTATAGCTAACTCCCTTAATATCTCAGTGCCCTAGGCAACACTCTAATATTATAAATTACAAGCTAGTTTCTAATCTGAGGATAAGGACATTCCATCCCAGTTCCCTCACACTAAACAGATCCAGACCAAAACAAAATATAAAAATCCAAAACAAAAATCTTAGTAATATTCATTATTGTTCTTTATTCTGGGACAATGGCCCCTATATGAATTGGCACCTCTATAGAAACAAGGAATCAGGATAATTATGATAAAGCCCTTGATCTCATCATCTATTTCTCTTAGTTTTCCTAAAAGTAAGTAGTATAAGCTCTGCACCTAGAAAGCACTCAATGAATTTGACTAATTGATTTGGGGAGAGCAAATAATGAGACTCTAAAAATTATTATTACTTAATACAAATACAATTTATATGTGAGCAGAATCTAGTTAATTTATTTTCTCCTCTTCACAATCATAATATATTTTAATGTCATAGATGTAACTAGAGTGGAGTGATGGGATTTTGTCTCTGATGGCAAAATATAAAAGTCACTAATAACACTTGTACTCCTATAGCATTTTTATAGCTGCAAGAGTGATAATATGAATCTCCTTTTCTTTTCTTTTTCTTTTCTTCTTTTCTTATAAATTTAAGAAATTTATTTTTAAATGAACAATTTTACTGAAATTCTCAAAAATTATAAGCATGAAAATCATATGTTGAGCAAAAATAAGCAATATCTACAATAAAATGGCATGAGTGTTAATCCATGACATGATAAATTTAGTTAAGCATAGTGAAAAAAGCACTAGTCTAGGTATAAAGAACACCAAAGTATTAGTCAATAAATGAATATATATATATATGCGTATACATATATATATATATATTTATTATATCAGGCACTGTGGTAAGCATGAGGGTAGGGGAAGGAGAGTAAAAAATGAATCAGTGCTTACCCTCAAGTTTACATTCTTTCAGGCAGAAAGGGCTTACTATACATGTGATCTCAGATAAATCATCTAAATCTCTCTAACTCTTAGATTCCCCAATCCTAAAGTGTGAACTCCCTATCTTTGCCTATCTTACAAAGTTATTAGGAGGATCAAATGAGATAGAAATACAGTGGGATCAGAAAAGTATTATATAAATTTAATGTTTAATTATGTGAGGTCACATAATTTCAAGCTAGAAGAGACCTTGTAAATCAGTCAATCCCAAATCCATTTTATAGATGAGGGAACTGGTGAACAAACATGGGAAATGATCTGTCTCATATCACATGTAGGTTGGTTGGTTATTGTCCTTCATGCTAGAAGACCAAAATGATATTACTATGTTGGAGTCAAGGTATAGTGTGTCCAGCTGTGGATAATTAGACCAAAAACAAGCTCAGAATATTCTACTATAGGTCAGGCACAAATAATCTGTATAAAATTTGGAGCTAAAATGTCTTTAAATTTGTTCTTCTCACATTTCTTTCAGGCTACTTCAAATCAGTTTTACTCAAAGAGCACAGCACCTTCTTTGATGCAGGCATCTCATACTGTATGGTTCTTTACTTGTATTTCCCTGTCATGCAATCAATTCCAAACTTCTTTAGAGTGATCTTGAGAGTGTCTTTGTATAGTTTTTTCTGTGAATGCCTATCCTATGAGATTTCTCTGTAAAGTAATCCTTAAAATCACTTCCAGTAAAATAATGGAGCCAGGACTGAAGTCTTTTAACCCCAAAGAAAATTATTTCCATTATTCCATAAAGAAGCTTCTGCTCCTCTAGTAAAATCTTACTCATATGTTTAAGTGGTATGAGATATCTTTGGGTTCTCAAAACCTGTTTCAACAGAACACAGACTCTGGCAGATCATAAAAACTATAAAGGCATTGAATGTAGACTTGGAATACAATGAACCATGACTACTCTGAAGAACTTATGTTAAAAATTGCTATCCATTCCCAAAGAAAGAGCTGATTGTGTCTAAATACAAATTGAAGCATACTTTATTTTTACTTGGGGGGAGGAATCTATGTTTCACTACATGACTTCTATGGAAATGTTTGCATAACTTCACATGTGCCTTCTTAAAGGAGGATGGAGGTGAGGAGGAAGAGAGAGAATCTGGAACTCAAAGTTTTAAAAACAAATGTGAAAAATTGTTTTTACATGTAACTGGGGAAATAAAAAACATTAAATATAAAAGAATTTATCTCAGGACAAATGTGCAATCAACAGTACCTTGGATAAAGTCAGCTCAGAGTCAGGATAAGGAGTAGAGGGGAAAGGAGGGACAACCTGAAGAAATTGTTTAATGCCTTATACTTGAAAATGGGAAAAATCAAGTAATAGCAATAATAATAATGACAACTATGATAATAATGATGACAATGATAATGATAATGATGACAGTGATGATTCCTCTGTCTACATTTTCCTCACAACAGTCTTGGAAGGTAGGCAGATGATAAGCATAATGAAGCTCCAACCTAAAGGGAAATCATCTACTTTTCCCCAAAAGCTTGAACCTTGCTAAGAGATATCTACCAAGTCACAGGAAGGTTGTGAGTTGTGAGTTTCTGCGATGGACAGAATTTCTTCATAAGGAGTTCTCTCCATTATAATACCAAAGCCCTGTAAGATGGTCAGATCTCTGGCCAGTCTTAAAATAACGAGTACCTTAATGATATGGCACTTCATGGTCTTTGAAATAAGCCAGAAAAGGGAAAGCAGTAACTGTTAGTAATTTACCTAGACACTTGTTATTCTTTTACATACTGCTTGGGTTGTAGCTTCAGGACTAAAGGAAAAGAAGTAAACACAAACAAAGGTAAAATAGAGTATCTAGTATCCTTGTGCTAGGAGCTGGGGACAACAAAATAAAAATGAAAAACTTTGTTCTTGGGGAGTTTAAGTTGATCAAAGTAGACAATATCTATATACTCAAGTACACATTTGCATGTGTATTTACATGTGTGCATATATGTTTGTATATGCACATATGTACTGCATATACATAAGATATATGCTGTTTATATTCCTATACATACATGTGCATTTGTATACATATATACGTGTGTGTGTGTGTGTGTGAAAATAAATGTAGTACAGGAATGGTATCAAATTCCTTTTCCCTCCAGATTCTCTTCCCAAGCAGGTGCTGGCTGCATCAAAGTTGACTGGTTGAGATAGGTCCCAGAGGGGAGCCACAGCTGGCCACAATCACAACATTGCCACAACTGACTTCAGAGTCCTAGTACATGACTAGTATGAAGGAAATAGACAACTATACAGATGACCATAGGTCCTAAGCCTCCACGATGTTCTTGCCATTTATACAAATCAACCACAATGACATCAGTCACTCTTAAACATAAGGTAACCAAAATAATCATACAATAGAATTTACTAAATACAAGGCAATAGAAAGAATAATTAAACCATAATAGTTTACCCCAAAACTGGGTCACACTTTCCTATCAATGCACACAGTATCCATGGAAGAAAGAGTAGGCACAAACACCCTGAAAATAAAAATGAGTAAGAAAAGCCATATAATCAGAACAGCTCACAACTCTGGATTGTGGACCTTGATAGGAAACAGTCTGTACTTCACATCGCCTTCTGGATGGAACCATTTCTTTTCTGAGTCTCTCTGCTTTGATGAAGTCATCCAAATAGTAATAAATTTATTTTAGCAAAGAGTAGCTTTAAGCCTGAGATGTGCAAACCTTCCCTGATCTATTCCTCGGTTAGATCTATAGAGAGAATGATACTTTCTTAGTAGAAAGGATTGATTTAATTAAACCTTTTAATTAACCTTGGAATCATTAAAAAACCATTTAGATCAGCTGTCTTTGAGCTTTCTTTTTCTCTATTAGAGCCAGAGAGGGCTGTAAAGGACAAAGTAGGCAACCACTCGGGAGTTTACCCTCTCTAAAACTACAGATGGCACTAATGAGCAGCACAGCTATTCTCTGAAAGCTCTTCTCATAGGATAGGATGCTGCTTTCTCCAATAATCTCTCAAAGTTTTTCCTCCAATCAGAAGAAAAGCCTTTCTGTCTCTTATAAATTGTCTAATCAATTTAGTCTAATCTGTTTCTAATCAATTGTGTTCAACTCCATTGGCATCCGTCCCTTTCAGCTCTGATTCCCCTATCTTTTCAGCTCCATCACCTTCTATGTTTCATCTTTTGCAAGAAGCTTCTCTCCTTGAATTCTGTAGGTCTTGTCAGGTGGTATCTCAATTGGCTCCTCATGGTTCGATTAGCTGCTCTTGCTTCATTCAGGTGTCACTGGGATGATCTTAAGACTGGCCAACCTCCCCTTCCATGTACACTGGGATTGTACTCAAAACTTTTCCTCAGATGATATGATCCGCTTCTCTCTTAGTTTAAGAAGCCCCACATTCCCATTTCTGTCACATATAACACAAGTAGTTTTTTTCCTAGAATACTTTGATAATCTCTTAAGAATTTGTTAAATCAATATTTCCCAGCAATAAATGTCTGAGACCTAAAAATTACTTATATGTTCATTCATTGCTGGGAAACAATGCAGTTATCTTTAAAATATCTAGTATTTTTGCATCTGAGGACTATGTGTTATCTTAGTTCCCTGGATAGCTTTATGTATCTTTCCTCAAGCAACAACACTTGGTGGAATCAAGGAAAGCTTATGTTAAAAGCTTCCTGCTCAAAATAATGTTTGAGATCATTTGAACTCAGATCTTCCTGACCCAGCCCAGCAAACCATAGTCTTTAGAGGGGCCTAAGTGAAACAATGGATAAAGTTTTGGGCCTAGAGTCCAGAAGAATTCAAATCTGGGCCCCAAACACTTAGTACTATGTCATCTTTGGCAATCATTTAAGCTCTGTCTATCCTAATTTCTTCAAATATAAAATGGGGAATACTTACCTGGCAGGGGTGATTCCATGATCACAAAGGTGGTTTTCCCAGGCCGAGGCTTATCCATTGCACTCCGGATGGGCTGACCCTTGCGATTTCCCCAAATGCGGGAAACTCGACTGCATAATTTGTGGTAGTGGGGGACTGCGTTCGCGCTCTCCCCTGAATAAAAGAAAAAAAAAATATATATATATATATATATAAAATGGGGACAGATGATTCACCTGGTAGGTCCCTTTATCTTTGTATTTTTATGATATTATAACAGGGATAAGGAACTTGGGACTACATTTCCCAGAATTCTAGGATCAAAAGTTCATTTGCTATCTATAATCATATGAAAACTGCTTTAAATCACTATTGATCAGAGAAATTTTAAAGTTCCACCCCAATTCTATCGATTAGCTAGATGATAGAAAAGGAAAATGACACTATTGAAGGCGATATGGGAAAATAGGTACACTAATGTACTGTTATTGGAGTACTGATCCAATTGTTCTAGAGAACAATTTGAAACTGTGTCCAAAAGGCATAAAATTGTGCATAACTCCTTGACCTGCTGATGC